>NW_015173824.1:70842-86937 GCF_001447785.1 Gekko japonicus
CCCATGGCTACATCTGAGGCGTCTGTTTGGACAATGAATTTTTTAGTTTCATCGGGGTGGGCTAACGTTCAGACGTGAAGATTTCTTTCAATCGCCTGAATGCCTCATCGCACTCCGCCGACCATGTTAACGACGCCCCGGGTCTCATGGCCTCCTGGGCCCTTCCCCTTCGTTTTTAATAAGTCAGTTAAGGGGAGTGCGATTTGGGCGAAATTCTTTATAAAGGATCTATAGAAATTGGCGAATCCTAAGAAGGCTTGTAGCTGCCGCCAAGTTTTAGGTGCCTCCCACCCCACTACGTCTTGTACCTTCCCCGGGTCCATCTCCAACCCGGCCAACGAAATGCGGTAGCCTAGAAAGTCAATGTGTGTCTTGTGGAACTCACACTTAGATAGTTTGGCAAACAGTTTGTGCTTGTGCAACGAACTCAAGACCTTTCTGACCAGTTTCACATGTGAAGGCAAGTCGGGGGAGTACAGTAAAATGTCATCTAGGTAAACAAGCACCCCCTTGAATAAATGCTTGTGCAACGCTTCATTAATCAAGTTCATGAAGATCCCCGGAGCCCCCTGAAGCCCAAGGGCATAACCAGATATTCGAACTGCCCCAGAGGTGTATTGAAGGTAGTTTTCGCTTCATCCCCTTCCTTGATGCGTACTCGAAAATAAGCGTCTTGTAAATTGAGCTTGGAAAAAATTTTCCCCTTAATCAAAGGCATTGGGTATGCGTTTGTGGCAGACACTGCATTCAAACCCCAGTAATCCGTGCAGAGTCTCAAGCCACCGTCTTTCTTTTTCCTAAACAGGACCGGCGCAGCAAATGGGGATGTGGCCGGTCAGATAAATCCTCTAGCCAGGTTCTTGTCAATGAATTTTCTAAGTTCCTCCTTCTCGGCCAGCCCCATGGCATAGATTTTCCCTTTAGGTAATTTGACTCCCGGAACTAGTTCGATGCGGCAATCTGAATGTCTGTGGGGGGGTAGCTCATCTGCTTCCTCCTCCCCAAACGCTGGGGCTAAGTCCCGGTACTCCCGTGGTAAACTGGAGATTTCCTCCCGAGTAAGGAGAGCGAAGGGGGAATTCTTCTCTGGCCGGTGTCCCCATTCCGCATCCCACTTGTGCTCCTCACATTTGGTCGACATAAATTCAATCCTCCCCTCCTCCCATAATATATACGGGTCATGGCTGTAGAGCCAGGGGGCCCCCAAGACCAGGGAGAACCGGGAGTCTGTGGTAACTATAAAGGCACGTTGCTCCCAATGCTCTCCAGCCCCAATACGTAAAGGCATACTCTCGTACAGGCAGGGGTCTTTCATGGGGGACCTATCCATCTGAGTGAAAATCAAGGGGTCTTTTAGCTTTTTCAGCCCCGCTTCTAAGCCTGATACCACAGCGGGGCTAATCAAGTCTCTCCCACACCCCGAGTCAATCAGCGCTTTTACGCACACATGAGTGCCCAGCATAGGGTTCATTACAGACACAGTCACAAAGAAAAGGGAGGGGGGTTCGCTCACCACTTGTGGCGCCTCCGAAGGAGGGTCCTGCCGCTGTGCCCCATCTACGGCAGGACCTGGTCATTTCCCGCCAGCTCGTGCTCAGCTTCACTGGACTCTCCTTCATCTTCCTCTGGAGATGCCTGGAGAGCTTTTGCAAATTTGGGCTTTCCCAGCGCCTTTTTGGCCGGAGTTGCTGAGCGTGGTTTGATCGCCGTTGGTCTTTCTCGTGAGGTCTTCAAACCACATTCCGCTGCAAAGTGGCCCCGTTCTCCGCACTTCAGACATAGCCCTTGCCTCATCCGCTGCTCCCGAGTAGCTTCCATCGAGCGGGGTGGCTTGGTCTTCGGAGGGGGTTGTTGGCTTGTCTTCCCCCCCCCTGCTGCCATGTCAAGGTGTAGGGTTTGCAGGCGATTCTCAGCACTCTCCGCCTCCTGGGTCCAGGCCAGTAGAGACACCGGGTCCACTGATCGGAGCATGGTCTCACGGATCTCCGGGTTCAGGCCCACGCGGTACATCTCTACCAGAACATGTTCTGGCCAATTGGGTAGCTTGGCTGCTTGGTTCTGAAACTCGGTTGAGTACTTGTGAACTGTCTGCCTTCCCTGTTTGAAGGTGCGCAAGAACGCTTTAGCCCTCTGCCCGGCGTTCAAGTCTTCAAACCTCGTCCACAGGGCCCACATGAATGCTCGTAGGTCTCTCAGTTCCGGGCCCCACACATTATGCAGCCCCACATACCAAGCCGCTGCCGATCCCCTCAGGCGGGCCGCCACTACGTCAATCCGGCTGCTGTCATCTGGAAACAGGTGGCCATGCAGGTTAACGATTTTTTGCACCCGCACTACAAAGTAGGCTAGTTCTTCTGGTTTGCCATCAAAGGTTGCCTCAAGTGGGTCCTTCAGCCGCGCTCTCCCTGGTATACATAGGAGTTGCGTCAGCTGAAGTGAAAACTGAGACGACTAGAGAGACGTCCTATAGGATGCTTATGAGATCCTATGAGATGGCAGTCAAGGCCGCAAAGAGAGATTTCTATGCGACCATGATTGCATCTGCTAGCTCACGCCCGCCCCAATTATTTAGCACGATTTGGTCTTTGACAGCTCTGCCACAGGGCAGGAGAAATGTTAGGGAATTGGACATTGGCTGTGAGGAGCTATTTTGCAGATAAAGTCCTGGCGCTCCGCCATGACCTCCCCACCACAATTGATACAGTGAGCGAACTTGAGACCCCTTGCACGCCTTTGGTGCCGGGTTTAGAGAGTTTTAGCCTTCTCAGTCTGGAGGAAGTTGACAGATTGCTTGTATCTGTGCGCCCAACCACATGCGACCTTGACCCGTGCCCCTCCTAGCACATTAAAGTGGGCCACGAGGGGTTCCAAGGTGCCCTGCAGGAGATTGTCAACAAGTCCCTCTCGGAGGGGCGGTTCCCCGGGGCACTCAAGGAAGCGATGGTCCGCCCCCTATTGAAAAAACCATCTCTGGACCCGGCCGAATTGGCCATCTATCGGCCGGTGTCCAATTTGCCCTATTTGGGAAAACTTATTGAGAGGGTTGGTGGCATTACAGCTACAGGGCTTTCTGGATGATGCTTCTGTCCTCAATCCCTTCCAGTCTGGCTTTCGCCCAGATCATGGGACGGAGACAGTGCTGGTCGCTCTGACGACCTCTGTAGCCATCTGGATCGAGGTGGTGTAGTGGCGCTGTTGTTGTTAGATCTGTTGGATGCATTTGACACAGTTGACCATCAGCTGCTGGCTCACCGCCTCGCTGACGCAGGGATTCAGGAGCTTGCCCTTCAGTGGTTTGCCTCTTTTCTCCAAGGTCGGGGACAAAGGGTGGCGATAGGGGATCAGCAGTCCCGGAGGCAGCCTCTTGAGTGTGGGGTGCCTCAGGGAGCGGTGCTGTCCCCGATGTTGTTTAACATCTATATGCGCCCCCTTGCCCAGATTGCCCGGAGTTGTGGGCTTGGGTGTCATCAATATTCAGATGACACCCAGCTCTATCTGATGCTGGGCGGCCAGTCAAACTCTGCACCAGATGACCTTTATCGGGCGTTACAGGCTGTGGCTGGTTGGCTCAGACTGAGCCGGTTGAAACTAAACCCGACAAAGACGGAGGTCCTGGGTCTGAGTTGGATCGGTTCAGGGCTGGGGCTCCCTCTCCCGACCTTCGATGGGGTGCCTTTAGTGCCAGCGTCGGAGGTTAGGAGTTTGGGTGTGCTCCTGGACTCCTCTTTAACGATGGAGGCCCAGGTGGCAGTCACTGCCAAGTCGGCCTTTTACCATCTTCGGCTGGCATGGCAGTTGATCCATTTCCTGGACTGTGATGACCTGGCCACAGTGATCCATGCGACGGTCACCTCGAGGCTAGACTACTGTAATGCTCTCTACATGGGGCTGCCTTTGTCACAAATTTGGAAGCTGCAGCTAGTGCAGAATGCTGCAGCCAGGCTGTTGTGGGTCTCTCCAGATGGGATCACAAACGCTGCACTGGCTGCCAATGGCGTACCGGATCCACTTCAAAGTGCTGGTTCTTACCTTTAAAGCCCTATATGGCCAGGGTCCGGCCTACCTAAGGGAATGCCTTTTCCCTCATGTTCCCCCAAAGGCATGACGGTCGGTAGTCTTCTCCAGCACCATAATTCAAAAGCATGTATTCTTCGGTACTCGGCCTTCCTTATGGTCCAACTCTCGCAGCCACACATTACTACTGGGAATACCATTACTTTGACTATACGGACTTTTGTTGGCAGGGTGATGTCTCTACTTTTTATTTTGCTGTCCAGGTTTGCCATAGCTTTCTTCCCAAGGAGCAGGCGTCTTTTAATTTCATGGCTGCAGTCATCGTCTGCAGTGGTCTTTGATCCCAGGAATGCAAAGTCTGTCACTGCTTCCACGACTTCCCCTTCTATTTGCCAAGACGTGATGGGGCTGGATGCCATGATCTTAGTTTTTTTTTATGTTGAGATTCAAGCCCACTTTTGCGCTCTCCTCTTTCACACCTAGCAAGAGGCTTTTGAGATCCTCTTCACTTTCTGCCATTAGAATGGTATCATCTGCATATCTGAGGTTGTTGATGTTTTTCCCAGAAGTCTTAATCCCGGCTTGTGATTCATCCAGGCTGGCATTTCACATGATGTACTCTGCATATAAATTAAATAAGCAGGGCAACAATATACATCCTTTTCCTATGCTAAACCAATCAGTTTTTCCAACTGTCTGGTTCTAACTATCACTTCTTGACCCTTATGCAGGTTCCTCAGGAGATATGTGAGGTGGTCTGGTACTCCCATCTCTTTAAGGACTTGCCATAGTTCGTTGTGATCCACACAATCAAAGGCTTTAGCATAGCCAATGAGGCAGAAGTAGATGTTTTTCTTCTGGTACTCCCTTGCTTTCTCCATAATCCAGCACTGTATTAAGAGATCTAGCACATCTAGATACAGACATTGTGTTCAATCCAGAGAACCACAAGTGAAGTGTCACTCACAGAATGCATCTTTCTTGCCTTACTCTTCCAGCTGCAGCCTCTCCTCCAAAAGTCACTTGTGTTTCAAGCAACCCCAGTAAACAGAGGCAACAGGAATCAGTAGCAATTGCTCCCTTCTTGTGCAGAACAAGAGAGACTTTCTCCTCAGAAAAGGGAACCCTAGTATGTATGTGTGGCACGCTGCTTATTTGGGGGGACTGTTTTACTTTTTAAATCATACTCTGTTGTTTATAAACTGGGTAGTTTCTGCTGCCACCAGGAATTTTAAGGAATTCCAAATCTTCTCTCAGTTTCTGCTGCTGGTAATGTGACCTAGGGTCTGGGCTTTTAAGAGGTCTATGTGGCCCTACGGAAGGATTGAACTGAATTCTGGATTAAACTTAAACAAAATATGATTTATTGTTTAAGGAACAAAAATATGTTGTTGGTTATCTGTAACTGTTTTGTGGAAAAGGAACTGGTAAATAAACTGGAAAGGTATCACACACAGTCTTTTGACATTAAGATCCCACTCTGACAGGAATCTCTCTTTCACTTAGGCAGCCACACTGACTAAGCACTTTGCATAATTGACTCGCTATCATAACTTTAGAGTCTCACAGACCCTTCACATTTAAACTCCACACAGAATATCACTCACTAACTGAATAACTCTCTGACTCCCTCTAAATCTGACCTCTCCATAACTCAGATTCACTCAAACAACTTCTCCCACACTCTCCGTCCTCCACCAATCACAACACACTTGTCTCTCTCAATCACTCTACTCTACTAACACTGCACTCCAACCAAACATTTAAAGGCACACACACACACTAAAACAAGGAATCATTACAGTATGTATTTATTTATTCACATTTTTATCCCGTCCATCCCGTAAACGAGCTCAGGGCACGTTACAACAATTTAATAAATACAATAAAATTTAAAACAGATTAAAACATATAAAAACAGTAGTCATGCTTGCTGTAGGGAGAATCCGGCCCCTAGATGTAACTAGCTGGTTACCAGTAAGTGAGAGATTGCAACCTGGGGGGGGGCGCATATGTGGATATCAACACTTTTCCTAGGTATTCTACAACGGTGCCTGCCACGGTACCTACAACAGAGGGGGACCTGTTCGACGTCCCGGTCACCTCTGTGGCCCCACTGGTCACTACGGCGCCTATCTCGGTGCCTGCAACGGGAGCAGTGGGGGGAACGGTACCTTGCCCGAGCTATTTACCGTGGCCACCTCTGACCCCGAGCCACTGGGGTCGGAAACCGGTGACGACTTGCGAGGACTGGACGATGTTCGACACCAAAGGCACGAGAGAGACGTACTCCTACCGAGGGAGCGGTCTTCGAGACAGCCTGGGTGAGCGAGAGCAAAGGCGTGGAAGATAGCGGGGGGAGGAAGACGACTTTTGGCCAGAGGATCCTGGGAGAGGATTGGGCCCTGGACTCAGTGAGAGCCCCCGAGACCCACGCGATGACCGCCTGGATGAGATTGAAAAATCACTGCAACAGGTCATGCGCACAGTGGCCGATGTGTTTGATGCTTTGCCGACCATGCTGGACAATCGCCTGGCGAACCTTGTGGTGGCACAAGCCTTGCAGCAGCAGCCGTTACAACCACCTCCTCCGGGACAACAGGGACCTCCACAACTTCCTCCGGGACAGCCACCGATTCCCGGGCAGCAGCCAGTACCCGGACAACCACTGATTCCAGGTCAGCAACCTCCCGGACTGCCTCCCCCCTAGTCCCGTTACAGCCTGTGGCACCTGCTCTTCCCCACCCGGGTGGACCAGGGCCGCTAGGTCCCTTGCCAATGGGGACGAGGCAGCGACCCAAAGACTTATTGGAGGCTACCTTTGATGGCAACCCGGACGACCTGGCTTTCTTCACGGTGAGAGTTCAAAAGTTTATCACCCAAAGTGGACATCTATTTCCAGACGACGGCAGTCAGATCGATGTGATTGCGGCTAGACTGAAAGGCGCGGCAGCCACCTGGTATGTTAGCTTGCACAATAGCCGCGGCCCCGAACTGTTTAATCTGCGAGCGTTTATGTGGGCGCTGAGGGGTCGTTTTGAGGATGTGAACGCGAGTCAAAGGGCCAAACGATTTCTACGCACCTTTAAACAAGGCAAGCAGTCAGTACGGGAGTATACTGCCGAGTTCCAGAACCAAGCCGCCAAGTTGAGAAACTGCCCAGACCATTTGCTAGCCGAAATGTACAGGCTAGGGTTAAACTCAGATATCCGAGAAACCATTTTAAGATCGGTAGAGCCGGTCTCTCTCATGGCGTGGGCGCAAGAAGCTGAGGGAGCGGAGAGCCGACTCCAGACCATCCGGCTACACTCGGCCGCCAGCGGGGGACCACTCTTCAACTCCCAGACAGAAGTCTGCACGACTCTCAGAGGCAGCTAGAGAATTCAGAATGAAGACGGGACTCTGCCTCAGATGTGGGGAGCGGGGCCACTTTGCAGCGGACTGCGGTGTAAGCTCAGTGACGGAAAAGCCTCCAAACATCAAAGGAAAGCAGACCACTCCACAAAAAAAGGGGGTGGCGAAACCTAGTTTCTCCAAAGCCCTGCAGGCTGCGCCGGATGGCAACATCGAAGAATCACCCGAGTCGGAACCAGAGGTGGCGGGAAACGAGGACGTCCTGTTGTAAGCGGCGCAAAACAACAGGACTGCGTTCCCGAGGCGCCAGTGGTGGTGAGAGAACCCCCCTCCCTGTTCTTCGTGACTGTGTCATTAATTAACCCGATTTTGGGCACGCATGTGAGAGTAAAAGCTCTCATCGACTCAGGGTGTGGGAGAGACTTGATCAGCCCCAGGGTGGTAGCGGGGTTGGAAGCTGGCATAAAGAAGCTGACCTCGCCTATTATTTTTACCCAAATGGATGGGGCACCTATGAAACCTTGCTCGCATGAGACTATGCCACTGCAACTAGGTGCAGGGGAACATTGGGAACAGAGAACTTTTAAAATTACCCCTGAATCGCAGTTTGCTCTAGTCCTGGGAGCTCCGTGGCTTTTCTCCCATGACCCTTACGTACTATGGGAGGAGGGGAGGGTGGATTTCGTGTCACCTGAATGCACCACACATCGATGGAGGGGGGAGGGGGGTGACCCACCAGCAACCAGTTTCCCGTGTGCCACGCTGTCCCCGGAGGACATGGCTACTCTTCCACCTGAGTATCGAGATTTGGCAAGGGTGTTTGGTGAAGAAGAGGCTGATGACTTACCCCCCCCCCCATCGCAACACTGACTGTTCCATTGAACTGTTGCCTGGGGGTAAATTGCCAAAAGGCAAAATCTATGCGATGGGACCGGCGGAGAAAGAGGAGCTGCGCAAGTTCCTTGATAAAAACCTGGCTAGAGGTTTCATTCGCCCAGCTTCCTCCCCCTTCGCAGCACCAGTTCTTTTCCGGAAAAAGAAAGACGGGGGGCTCAGATTGTGCACAGATTATCGAGGTTTGAATGCCATCTCGGCCACCAATGCCTACCCGTTGCCGTTAATTAAGGATCTTGTAGCGGAGGCTACCAAGGGGAAACTGTTTTCCAAACTCGATCTGCGCGATGCCTACTTCCGTGTGCACATCAAGGAGGGGGATGAGGGAAAAATGGCATTCAACACCCCGCTGGGGAAGTTTGAGTATCTAGTTATGCCCTTTGGTCTTCAGGGGGCTCCGGGGGTCTTCATGAACTTGATTAATGAAGTCATGCATGATTTGTTGTTCAAAGGGGTGATTGTTTATTTAGATGACGTGTTGATATACTCCCAGGACCTCCCCTCACATGTCAAATTGGTCAGAGAAGTACTCAAACGGTTGCACAAGCACAAACTCTTTGCCAAACTATCCAAATGTGAGTTTCATCAAAAGCACATTGACTTTTTGGGCTTCCGCATTTCGGGAGGTGGGTTGGAAATGGACCTGGGGAAAATTCAAGCGGTTCTTGAATGGGAGCCCCCCAGAACCAGACGACAACTCCAAGCATTCCTCGGATTCGCCAATTTTTATCGCGCATTCGTCAAAGGTTTTGCCCAAGTGTCTCTTCCCCTAACTGACTTATTGAAAACCAAGGGGAAGGGGTTTGATTCGACGAAGCCGGGAGCGCCTCTTAAATGGTCTGCTGAATGTGACGAGGCGTTCCAACGGCTCAAACAATTATTCACTTCCGAACCTATCCTAGCACGGCTGGACGAAACTAAGAAATTCATTGTGCAAACTGATGCTTCTGATGTGGCAATGGGCGCAGCCATACTGCAGGAGGGGGAGGAGGGGAAATTGCACCCATTGGCTTATGTATCTAAAAAGTTTTCTGATGCTGAACGAAACTGGTCGATATGGGAGAAGGAAGCCTCAGCCATCAAATTGGCCCTTTCAACGTGGCGCCACTGGCTGGAAGGGGCGAGGGTACCTTTTGAGGTTTGGACGGACCATAAAAATCTTGAGACTTTGAAATCGCCCAGAAATTTAAACGCTAAACAGCTCCGGTGGGCAGATTTCTTTTCTAAATTCCAATTTACCCTTCATCATTTGCCTGGGACGGCCAATTCACTAGCTGACGCGTTGTCCCGCCTACCGCAACATGAGAGCCAACGTGACATCATCATTGACTCTGTGTTTACTCCTGCCCAACTGGGAGGAGCTGTCATCAAGCCAATAGACTACCCGCCCCCCCTGTCTTGCCGACATCTGCGGATTCTCTAGTGAAGGGGGGGGGGAAATGGAGACAAAGGTATGTGTCAGTATGGGCTCCAGAAGATGAGGCACTGATCAAGGAACTTCCCCATTGCTCCCGCGAGCCGGACGGCTTGGTTTATTCCGATGGTAAATTGTATGTTCCTGTAGCTCTTCGGGGAGAAACGCTGCAAGCAGCTCACGGCTCTAAATTGGCAGGCCACTGGAGTTTTGTCAAATCTCTGCAATTGCTCCGCAGACAATTCTGGTGGCCCCGTATGCGCAAGGATATGTTAGACTTTGTCCACTCGTGCCAAACGTGTGCCTTATCAAAACCAAGGGGAGGGAAACCACCGGGCTTGCTTCAACCCCTCCCCACCCCCTCTAGACCGTGGGAAGTGGTGTCTATGGACTATCACCGAATTGCCACTCAGCCGAGGAAAAACGGTTATTTGGGTGGTGGTTGATTTGTTTTCCAAACAGGCGCACTTCGTTCCGTTCCCTTCCTTGCCTACTGCCCAAGCTTTGGCCAAAGCTTTTTTCTACCATGTGGTACGCCTCCATCTGTTGCCATCTAAGATTATATCCGACAGAGGTACCCAATTCGTCTCTAAGTTCTGGAAAGAGCTAATGTCCACCATGGGGGTGGAGCAAGGTCTCAGTAGTGCCTATCATCCTGAAACCGATGGACAAACGGAACGCGTGAATCAAACGTTGGAACAGTATCTCCGTTGTTTTACCAACTACCAACAATCTGACTGATGTGATCTACTTCCCTTGGCTGAGTATTGTTACAACAACACAGATCACAGCTCGATTGGCATGTCTCCCTTTAAAGCTGTGTTTGGCTATGACAGCCCTCCTTTACCCTTGTTGGGGGGAACGCAGCCTATCCAACCTACAGATGCGGGGTCTTGGTGTCAATCTTTGCAACAAGCGTGGCCTCTCTTATGTGAAACATTGAATGCTGCTAAGGCAGCCTATAAAGCGCAGGCTGACAGAGGAAGGGCGGCGGGTTTGGGTCTGCAGCCTGGGGATTTGGTTTATGTGTCAACAAAAAATATCAAGTTGTTGCGCCCTAGTCGTAAATTGGGGTGGAAATTTATTGGCCCTTTCAAGGTTCGCAAGATTATCAATGAGGTAGCTGTTGATGTGGAACTACCTAAAAATCTGAGAGCATTACATTCGGTCTTCCATATGAGCCTCTTGAAGAGGGACATCGGTTCGTCCACATGGCGGCCTGAACATGTCCCTCCACCACCAATTCTACTCGAGGGTAATGAACATTTCGAAATTGCTGATATTTTGGATTGTAAGCTGAAACGAGGGAAACGTTGGTACCTCATTGAGTGGGTGGATTTCGGTCCCCAACACCGGGAGTGGGTGGAAGAAGGGGATATTCGGGCCCCTTATATGTTGCGTCAATTTCACAAACGTTTCCCGGGTAAGCCGGGAGATTCCGGGAGGGGCGGGGTGAGATGTATTTTCAGAGGGGCAGTATGTCAGCAAGCTGCCATTTATTG
Source organism: Gekko japonicus (assembly GCF_001447785.1). Lineage (NCBI taxonomy): Eukaryota > Metazoa > Chordata > Lepidosauria > Squamata > Gekkonidae > Gekko > Gekko japonicus. Next base: position 82,021 of record NW_015173824.1, read on the forward strand.
TTCAGGTTCCCCGTGAGTGTTCCCTTCCCCCCCTCCTGCAGCTATTGCTGTAGTCTCTATATTCCTGTTTTCTTAGATGCCTGTAACAGCTCAAGGTTACCCAGCTGGAGTGGGAAGGCAAAACCCTGTTATCTGCACGCTTGTTAGCGGTATCTCTTGCCTGTGAACCAAGGACCTGTTTTGAGAAAGTCAAACCGTTACATTCCTATGTAATTACCTGCCAGTGCCTTCTGTATTCGCGCCGGCGGGAAAGGGATCTATTGGTTATAGTTTGGTTCAAAGTTCTTTATTATGTTGCCCTTTGGGGTTTGTGTCCATTCCTAACAATTTCAGTGTTCCTGCTTCTTTCAAACGCTTTGGAATAAACTTTACTTTAACCTCTTAAACGTGGATTTATTTTGGAGACTTTGGAGATTCAACACCCTTTGGGATATTGTGGACTTTCGTATTTTCCTATGATGGATTACATGTGTTGAATTACCTTTGTGTTGAAGTCTCTTTTTGTTAACTTTGGTGTGGGTTTGTGCAGTACACAGTTGTTATTTGCTGGGTTTTTTGGCCCCTGGTCGAGGCTAGGCAGATGTTCTTTGGGCCAGGGATCACCAGGAGATGTTGACTCTCAGAGCGTAATGGTCTCCGAGGCGTATATGGGAAGAGGCGGTCCCTTAGGTATGTTGGTACCAGGCCGTATAAGGCTTTGAAGGCTTTGGATCCAACACCTTGAAGCGGATCCGGTACTCAACCAGCAACCAATGCAGCTGACAGAGCAAATGCTGAACGTGAGCCTGCACAGGCATTGACGTCAGGCCGCATTTTTGTACCAGCTGTAATTTCCAGAGCAACTTCAAGGGTAAGCCTGCATAAAGCGAATTGCAGTAATCAAGCCTGGAAGTGATCATTGCATGGATCACCGTAGCTAAGTCCTGAGGGGAGGGTTAGGGCTTTAGTAGCCTGCTCTGCCTAAGATGGAAAAATGCAGATCTGGCAACTGCAGCAACCTGGGCCTCCATAGATAAGGAGGTATCCAGTGTTACTCCCAGCCTCTTCACCGACTGGGTCGGCACCAGAGGTGTCCCTTCCAGAGTGGGAAGCCTGGTGCCCACCTCCAAACCCCCACGACCCAGGTACAGGACCTCCGTCTTTGATGGATTTAACTTCAGTTGACTCTGCCGCAACCATCCAGCCACAGCATCCAAAGCCTCAGCCAGATCTCCAGGAACAAAGGATGGATGGCCGTGCATTAACAGATAAAGCTGAGTGTCATCAGTATACTGATGGCAGCCCAGCCCATAACTCTGGACTAATTGGGTGAGGGCACGCATAAAGATGTTAAATAACATTGGCAAGAGGATTGCCCCCTGCGACACTCCACATTCTAGTGGATACCGCAGGGAGACCTTCTCACCCAGTACCACCCTCTGTCCCCAACCGTGGAAGAAAGAGGAAAACCATTTCAAGGCACCTGGACTCCTACGCCGGCAAGGCAGTGGGTCATAAGATCATAATCGACCGTATCAAACGCTGCTACTAAGACTAATAACATCCAGATGTCTATGGAGATCATCTGTAAGGGCGACCAGAGCTGTCTCCGTCCCATGGCCAGGGCGGAAGCCGGACTGGAAAGGATCAAGGGTGGAAGCGTCATTCAGGAAAGCCTGGAGCTGTTTGGCCACTGCTCTCTCAACCACCTTACCCAGGAACGGTAAGTTCAACACTGGGCGGTAGTTGGTCAGGACCGTTGGATCCAGTGATGGCTTTTTCAAGAGCAAGAGAACTACCGCCTCCTTTAAAGCCTACGGAAAAGTCCCAGTAGATAGAGACAAATTGATGATTTCTTCCAGAGGGGCCGGAATGTTCTCCCCGCACGATTTCACTAGCCAGGAAGGTCAAGGAGACAAGTAGTGGGCCTCACAGCTCCCAGGGTCCTGTCAACTTCCTCCCAAGTGAGTCGACTGAAGTGGTCCAATAATGGACCAGAAGATGGACAAGGGGCTTCCAGTTCTTTTACTGTCTCGATTGTGGCTGGGAGGTCCTGGCGGAGTGCCATGATATTATCTGGAAATAGCTCACAAACGCCTCACAGCCAATAGCCAATTCCCTACTATTTGGTCTGCCCTGAGGCAGAGTCATAATAGAGCGAATAACTAAATAATTGGGCTGGGCGCAAGCTCGCAGACGTAATAGAGGCTGCATAGGAATCCTTCTTTGCGGCCTTCACTGCCATCTCATAGGCTTTCATAAGCGTCCTATAAGATGTTTGTGACACTTTGTCACGAGCACGCCACCACCTTCGCTCTAGCTGTCTTAGCTCCCGCTTCATCCTTCGCAGCTCCATGGTATACCACGGTGCTGCTTTGATGCAGGGGCGCAGAGGGCACCGGGGGGCTATCTCATTGATGGCTTCAGAGAGCCGGTTATCCCAGTCCTCCACCAGCTCATCCAATGAGACGGCAGGGTCAATGGATCCCACAGAGCCTCCTGAAGCCGACTAGGGTCTATTTGACTCCAAGGGGGAGCATGAATATGCTCACTGCCTAAACTGGGTGGGCATGGTATGCAGCCAGCTGCCATCGACCTACCGTTTGTGTAAATCCTGTTTTTGGTTCACGTGGTGATAGGGCCATAAATTTAATCTTTTTCATAACGGGAAAGATTTTCGGCCCTCATTTGGAGAGGCTTTGTAAGGTGAGCAGTGGCAGACATGGTTGTTGTTCCCACCCCGTTGTGGGCGTTGAGGACGAGGTTCGGGGTTTCGGGAGCTTCCGAGCCCACCTTTCCCTTCTAAGACTTGCAGGGAGCTCGGCGCCGGTAGCGCCAGTCCCGCCGCAGCGGACACACAGATTGCATCTTTAATTCTAAACTGAATGGAACAGAAACGCTACATGGTTCTTACTAGCAACATGAATTAATTTTCTTGTTAAGGTAAAAGTGCCTTATGGCATAAATGTTAATCTGTTGGATAAGGGTTGTATGTTCTCCAATCTCCATGCTGACCTTCTCTTGGGATGTCACAACTGATAAAACAGTGTTAATAATCACAGTGGCAATAGTTTTTCTTGTTTTTCCATTTGTGAATCATTTTTTCTGAGTGAGATTAGGCATGGGGGAGGGGGATCTGCCACTTTGTTCAGTTGATAGTTCTCTTAATTAAATGGAACTTGTGGAGGTAATGTGTATGCCACAGTTTATAAATGTGCTCATATGCCCAAAGTTTCTTATATTCCTTTTTATTCTTCCACCAACCTCTCTGCATGCAATATTACTTCTGAGTCATTACCAGTAAGGGTAAATTATTTTTGTATAATTAATGTGAAAAGGTAGAGGAAGGTCACAATTGGATGGAATCTAGCATGTGCTTTCTCCCTCAGCTCATTATGATTGCTGACAGAAGAGATCACTTGTGTATTAGCTGGAGTGCTGCAAAAGTATTAGGAACACATCCAGGGTGTTAGGGGGCTTCTCCTCTCCAGCATCTTCTAGCAACTGATCTGATCCACTGGTAGAAAGAAGTTGGCTTCTCTCAATCAGTGGGTATTAGTCTTTTGTTATGTGTCCTGGAGAGAGATGTAAAATTTCCAGAAATGTTGAAGCCATGGTGGGGGGGAGCCTTTTTCACCCTGGGAAAAACTGGAAATTTTGGAGAAAATTGAAATACATGCAATACTTGTTATCCTGTCAAACCTAAACTAAACTTAAGAACATAAGAGAAGCCATGTTGTATCAAGCCAGTGACCCATCCAGTCTAACACTGTGTCATACAGTCGCTCACAAAGGAGCATCCCGGGATGTGATATCAGAGTCATGTGACAGGAAGAGGGGGAGCTGGACCATAAGTTATAACCAACAGAACGAAAGGGCCAAGGACAAGAAACAAAAAACAGTCATCAAGAGGTTCCAGTGATGTCAGGGGGTGTGGCCTTATGACACACTTCCGGTGATGTCAGGGGGTATGTCATATGCTAATGAGTTATGCTAATGAGCTCCGGCAGCTAGACACCATCTCTGAAATATGGCTGCAATTGTTTTGGAGCACACTTGTCCTAGTATAGAGAGATCCATGTATTAAAACAGATACTCATAAACATATCACTGTTTTGATCTCACCTGGCAGAGAAAAAAAGATTACTTTTGGAAAGGTGGTGGGAAATCCCTGTACCCAGGAGCTGTGACGGAATATAGGAAAGGCAGTTGAACAAGTGCCACAGTCACCTACAACCAATAGTACCAGTCACCTGGTTGCGAACAGCCCTCTTTCTCCAAAAATGTAGGTTATACTGTCAGAAGCAATTAAACTGACCATCTGTTCTGTAGATAGGATCTCTGTCTGTGTGTCCCCATTGCTGTAAGGGTGTCTGGACTGCAATCCCAACCTGAACTGGTCTCAAACATGCTATGCAGATTGTCTCTCAATCTAATGTCTTTTATGGCCATATCCTATACAGTAACACTAACTAGGCAAGTCAGATTTATTAAAAGCCGCATGTCAGATAGTTCACAATTACAGACTGTATCAATACACATTATCCTAGGTGGTAATGAGCCATACACAAAGGACTATCCATTCAAAATAATCACACTGTTTTCCACAGAACTGTTGGAAGAGGTTATGGTTTATTACACAGTACTCATTAGATATACAGTGCCAGCATTAGCAAATTTTCCTTCATTTGTATCTCATTTAAGATTCTACCTCCACAAGCATATTCAAATTAGCATACAAGGTTAAAATCATTATGATCAGGGAAGAAATTAAGTCGCATTTTATGTTACAGAAATGGGAGATCAAAGGTCCCTTAAATCCATTATTTTTAAAATTATTATCTAACAGAGGGCACTAAAAAGATAACAGGAATTTAGTGCAAGTACGAGAGGGGACCCAAAACAAAAAGTTGCATAATGTGTTGTGACTCCCTGAGC
>NW_015173825.1:0-85835 GCF_001447785.1 Gekko japonicus
ACTACGACTGAAATGTCTAAATTTTACTTCGGCCCAATTAGAAGAATATCCTGATTGCTTAAAGAGTCTTGTTCTTCTTGATAATCCAAACCTTGAGATAACAGAAACTGTTGCTAAACTTCTTTTTGATGCCATTTCTATTCGCCCTTTATTTAATTGATGGGTATACTTACTTGGTAATTCCTTGTTTCTGTATTTTGCAAGTATTATTCTATGCTGTGGTTGTTGTTGGTGGTGGGTTTTTTGTATATGGGTTTGCAAGGGTTACATGCCAATAAAGGTAACTGGACTGGGAGTATAAATAAATGAATGAATAAATTCCCCTGTAGTCAGGCATGTTACCTCAAGAAGGCCTCTTTCATGCTTTGCATTGTATAGCCCAGCAATCCAACCCTCCATCTTTTTTTGCATAAACTGCTTTCAGGAGAAGCTGAATCTGGATTGATGTAAGAGATGGTGAGTGGGCTTCAGGATCCTGATGACACCTGGGCTTTGGCCACTGTGTGACACAAATGGGCCATTGTCCTAATCCAACATGGCTTCTCTTGTGTTCTTAAATACAGGAGATTCACTGTTGAGGTAACTGTGTACACAGGCATGGAAGTGGTTTAGTGATGTAGTTGTAAGGGGAAAGACTGTGGTTAGTAGGATTGCCAGCTTAGGGTTGGAAATTCCTGGAGATTCTGCAGATAGAGCCTAAGGAGGGCAGGGTTTGGAAAGGGGAGGAACTTCAGCAGGGTATAATGCCATAGAGACTAACTTCCAAAGCTGCCAGTTTCTCCAGAGGAACTGATTTTTGTCATCTGGAGACCAGTTGTACTTCTGGGAGATCTCCAGCCACCTGGAGACTGTCAACCCTAGTGGTTAGGAAAGCTTGAAAGCCTCAGAAGAGAGCACATCTACTCAGTAGTGATCTAAGGGAAGCTCTCTGGCTGAACCAGAGGTGAGGCACCAACATGCTCCTTGGCTCATGGCTCCAGACTCAGCGGCATAGCATTAGCATCGGCTATTAATCTGTGTTATTACTGGAGACAGACATTTCTCCATCTGGGACTATGATGCCAAAAAAGGCACTGTAGATAGTTTCCAAGTAGACTAGACTGTTGTCTTTATGTAGAGATGTTAGACTGTTGAGTTGTTGTGGGGAAAGATGAATCAGTCTAGAAGGAAACACAGATTGATCTCCTAGGAGTACATCACATCTGGAAAGTGAAGGATGAGCTCAATGCTGGGAAACTCAGTTATTGTAACAAATTCAAAAGCATGATGTCCTGGGACCAGATCGCGGTTGAGAACAGATTTCAGCTCGCTCGACATGGCTGTAATTTGCAAACCCTGCAGTTCTTCCTGTCTGAAATAGCCTTGTGGTTTGGAGGCAGAATGAAGGCAAGAAGGACCAACTCCAATAACACAAACATTTGTGTTTCCCACATTTGTTTTCAGGATTCCATGACTTCAGACCAGAAACTGAGATCTTAATGAGTGGGTGGGGGTGTGGCAGGATAGAATCAACAACATTTTTGCCAGTCAGGGTTTTTTTTTCCTTGACAAGACAAAAATGTGATACAAAGACCTGTTTTTGATTTTTCTCTACTTCCTCCCCTTCTTAGAGTCATATCAACATGGTAGCAGAGACTGGATGTCCAGATTAACTGTTGTCATGGTATGGCTACTGTGATAGGACTTTCCCTTGTCGTTTCTATATGGTGAACTTTACTCGCGAACATGCCCCTGCTGGCAATTGATCGGGTCCACTCCACTGCAAGCGAAACATCTTTAAAACATGCTAAACCCTGATCACACCAAAGGGGAATATATTCAAAAGAAAAGCCCATGTGGAAATGATGTGTTGAACTTCACTCTCTCAGAAAAGAGCATGGAAACTGGGCTTCTGGAGAGGTACTTCTCATGTTTCAGAGCAGCCACATTTGTAGAAACGAGTCACTGCAGCAAGAAATCAGAGACAAAATGTCTCAAGAAATAAATAAAAACAGCATTGCATTAGGCCCTGCGCAGCACATAGTCACACTGCCACAATTGTCTCCTAGAAGCCAATGAGTGATATTTCCAGGCTAATGCCTATACAGCTCTGTTTCAGATTTCTACCATTCCTAGTATTGTTGCATTTCTCATTAAATGTTTCATCCTATTGACTGCAGTAATTTACACTGTGCAATCCACTTTGCATTTCAGTGAGAAAGGTGAAGTATAAATAACGTAAATCAATTTTTAAAAAATACTGCTACATAAATCTGTTTGATCTGTTTTAAACCTAAAAAAATGAAATCAGGGACACACAGGAAGGGGAGAAGGGATTTAACCCTTGAAGCCCTGCTCAGTTTCAGTAATCAAAACTGGGCTGCTCACCTTAGTCTTTTAAAGGATAGATTTACCCCCCCTTGAAAATGTGAACAACAGGAAAAGGAGTCAAATTTTGATTAGAGAAACTGGTGGGGTGTTGAAAAGATAACCTTCCCCCACACACACACACTCGGTCTTCATCTGTGCTGAAACTCCAGGTGTACACCTTTTCGTTATGTTCAATAGACATCTGTAATCTTTGTTATGTCTGTTTCACCCTTCATTGAGCACTAGGATATTGAGGCAGGAATGGCTGTTGGTTTTCTCAGCTTGAACAAAAAAGGGGGGCAAATGTTGGTGGAAACAGTGAGCAAGTGATAAAATTTCAGCTTTATGCATCACATCAGAAATCCTAGAAGAAGGTTTATGGCCTCTCCAGAAAACATCTACATGGACTATGGCTTCCTATTTTAAGACCTGCATTCATCTGTTCTTATTTCCTCTTTTGTCTCCAGAATGTATCATGTGATCTTCTCTTCTGTGCTGTCTCTCTGACCAAGTGGAACAGAGCCACATTCTCTGCGTGTGCATGTGCAAGCACTCTTCTGTCTCCACAGAATTCTGACTTCTGAAATAAGTTACATAGGTATATTTCAGATCCATGGCTTCAACCCATGTAAATAATTTTATCAAAGGGTTTTTTTTTTTACTGCTTTGTGAACAGGGAGGGTATAACTCAAGAAACCTTCTACTGACTTCATCAGTGGAAGCATCTCTTGCTTTGAGAAGAAGAGTCTTTATTCAGTAGCAAAGAACCACTATTAGGAAAATGGATCTGTGGGATCCAACCCTATGTGATTATATTGGAAAGGAAAATATTTTCCTCTCAAAACACAGGCTTCAAAGATACTCTCAAATAATTAGATAACTCCTATAATAACTAGAAAACTGAAATCTGATATGCTCATGGACCAAAACACCGTAGACCCTAGAAAAATCTAAATGGGGGACATATTAATATCTAACAATCAAAATCCAGGCTGTAACCTTTGGTCTTATAATGAAGGCCAGGACACGATAAAAAAGATGACCCAAGGGGACTTCTGTTGTGTCTTCACACATTTGAATAACCCTTGAGGGGATTTCCAGTAGCAGCTAGGAACTGGGGAGGACAGCTGGCTGATTTTCCACTGACATGTTTTCCCCTCTCCCTGAGAACTTTTAAAAACTGAAATCAGATTTGTTACTCATTTCTATTTTAAAAGCTTTCCCAAACTTAATGGTTAGGGGAGTTCAGTGATGATCTGCCTGATCATATGCCTCTTAACTCAGAAGTAAATCCTACTAACTTTAATGGCACTTACTGCCATATAACTGTGCTACGAGGGCTGTACCCTTGAACTTGAGTCAGCAGTACTACCTTAAGAACATAAGAACATAAGAGAGGAAAGTGACTGGGGAGGGCAGAATTTGGGGAGGGTGTGATGTCACTTCCAGGTGATGTTCTAGGAATTTCCCCTAATCTTTAAGGTAAAGACCATAGACATATCAGAAGATTACTAGAACATCAGTACTTTCCAGCCATTTTATCTCCTACTCCTCAATTTTCCAAGGGCAGGGGATTGTGGTCAAGGGCAAGGGTTTGTTCACTGCTGGCAGACAAATGGCAAGCCTACCTTGAACATGTGAAGTTCCCTCAATCAGATCACTGGTCCATCTTGTCCTGCACCATCTACTTTGACTGGCACTCAATTTCAGGGTCTCAACTACTGATGGTTCCCAGCCCCCACTGATACATTTACTTTATGATGTCAGCATTTGAACTTGGGGACCTTCTATATGCCACGCATGTTCTACCACTAACAGTGCCACCTAAAAACTCTTTCCTGGAAGTGAGAGCCATTTAATAGACTTCAATAGGATTCTGAACAGACCTATTCAGGATTGCTCTGTAAGCTATTTCCTACACCTTAATCTGGGAAAAAGTGGACCCTACTCTACAAACCCTTACCACCAAACATTTGTTAGTCTGTAAGGTGCCATAGAACACCTAATCCTTGGGAAACTAGTCCAGTCCTTCCCACTTTGTAATAAATTCTTTGGGGCAAGTATTGTGAGCAAGAACTTAAGCAGGTGACCAAACTGTAGTGTACACATTTACTCACAGGCAAGTATAGCACATCAAGAAATTCTAAGGAGTTTAGCATTCCAAACATATTCTAGAAATGAATTCAACTGTATTATTTAGTGAGACTTGTAAGTTCATAGAACAGCTGTGTACTTTACATGAATAGGTATTTCTGACTCACTCCCAGTGGTGTGAACCATTACAAGTAAGTAGAAGCACATGGAAGATACCATCTGGAGAAATTTCACTCGTCTTACCAAAAGCTGTCTTGAGGCAAGGGACAGGTGAGGTATAAATATTTTAAGAGAATAAAATAAAAGGGTTTGGGGTGCCTCAAAATTCCACACAATTTTTGCTGGAGGAAAGATAAGTCCCTTTGAATTTTTGAGGCAACTCTAGTACTAAACATCAAGCTGTTATTGGTACTGAACTCTCCCAACACAATGGTGGTGGAAAGGGTTGCCAGGTCACAGCCGACTTATGGTGACCTGTAGAGTTTTCAAGGCCAGCCTATAGGCGACAATACTGGACTTCCTTGGAGGTCTCCCATCCAAGTACTAACCAGGGCTGGCCCTGCTTAGCTTCCAAGATATGATGAGATCAGGTTAGCCTGGGCCATCCAGGTCAGGTCCCCAACACAAGAGCATAACACATTAGTCTAATAAAGTTAAGATTGTGTGGTTAAATAACACCAAAAATAATCAAAATGGCCTTGAAATCATAGGAGGAAAAATAAACCAGTATTTAAGAATTGGGAAAAGCAAAAGGGGGGGGGGACTAAACAATTATTTCACTATGACAATTTGAGGACTTAAAACAAGGACAGTGATTTTAAAAAGTAAAAAGAGCGGAAATAAGAGCATACTTGAAACAATGCCCAATGTTCCTTTAGAGGATTTGTTCAGATGATTTAGATTCCTTTTGAGAAGAAAATCATGCAAAATTTAAATGCTTTTATCTTTTGGAAGGGTGATTCGATCAAGGTTTTCTTCTTGACTGATGGAACTCACTTTCTCACCCGGCATGCTAACAATCTTGTATCTTTCTTTTCTGGGAATACACTGCTGAGTTCAGTCAGAGAGAATGGAAACTGCTTTGGTGTCTCCAAGGATTTGGCTGAAATACACAAGGATTTAATAAGACCTAGCTGACAGTGTGAGCCAGTACCAGAATAAATCAATTTACAAAAAGAAATAATTATTTGGGAACATGGAAATCTATGACAATTCAGTTAGCTGCCTTGTGTTTACCTCGAAACTCCTTGTATAAACTTCCATTTTGTTACAAATAATTTCACTCAGTATCTATCCAGTACACTAGTAAAATTCAGTATGCCTCTGCACCCCCACAAACGAGCATTTATTTGTCTATACTCTCTGCTGCTCTCTTAAAAGTGGTAAAAGCACTTCAGTAAATGTTCCATTAAAAGAGAATACATTTCCGGAACCAAGATGGGATTGGATTTATCTTTGTAGGATCAACCTGGTTCTGGCCTGTCTCTTCACAGCCTTTAGCTTTGTCAAAAGCCTATTGGGATATTTGGTTAATACAGCATAGTTTCGCACAGTCATAGAAGTGTGATTCTGAGTGTAGGAAATAAATCTCCCAGAAGTATATTGCAAAAAAGGATAAACTTACATTTATTCAAGTAGATCCAGTTCACATTCAGATTGCAGTCAAAAGGAGAGACTTCCCCTTGCAGTGTAAAGGCTATTTTCCCTGTCAGAAATGGCCAGCTTGTCTGGCATCATGTGTGTGAGAGGATGAGGGCATTGTATCTACAGGAGAGACCTGCAGAGACATGCATCTCCATGGAAGGCCATGTAAAGCTAGTGAGAGGACACAGGAGAGGAGGAGTCAGAGGGCAGCTACCAGGTTAAGACCAAGTGAGGCATCCCATTCAAGGAGATAACATCTGTACACTCTTAGTGATGTAGTGCCCCCTGATGTACAGGCATGCTGAGTCACTCACTCTGTATGGTAAAGATCATAGAGAGAAGAAACTCCTAGAACATCATAGAGAATCTAACATCACTTCCAAGTAGAAGATTAGAGAACATGATATCACTTCCATGTAATGAGACCCAAAGCATCCTTCTCCTCTCCTCCATTTTATCCTCACAACAAACTGTGAGGTAGGTTAGGCTGAGAGTGTGTGACTGGACCAAGCTCATGCAGTAAGCATCCATGGCAGAGTGGGAATTCGAACCTGAATTTACTCCGATCCTAGTCTGATACTTTAACCACTACAACATGCTGGCTCTCTAACCACTGTTGTCCATATAACTGTTTCAGTCTGTAACAAGCAGAGGTAGATGCACTATTCCAGGCAGACTCAGATTCACACACAGCACCATGAGCTTATGGCCTTGGACTAACTTTTACCTTAAATATATTCAGGACTGTAAGGTTACTAGCACCCAGTGGGGAAAAATTAAGCAGATTTAATTCACATGGATTGGGGTTATCAGCCACATGAATCTTGCTGCTTTATAGTCCAGCCCATGCAAACTTGATACATCCTGCCTGTGAAGTATTAAAGAAGGAACTAATTGAGAAACACTATCTTGTTTTAATATTCATATTTTGCTGAATAAGAAAGCCTGTCTATTAAAAGATCAAAGTGTAGCATTTCTCTGCATTTTTATTGCCTCTCTATATTTTTCTTAACACATCCCTCACCTACCATCTTCTGCAGCTAACATTTGTGATCGTCATTCTCCCTACATCTTAGGGACAATTCCCCTGTGTTTCACTCCCTGAAATACATTTGGAAAACAGGAATCATAACACTGACCTACCTTTCGGTGCTGAGAAAGGATTGCTGAAATGTATAACAAATGCTAATATTATGGAGAAGTTGAAAAATTGGTTTGTAAACTGAGAAAACCTCAGGGGGATATAGAGTATGTCATGAACATGTTCTAGAAGAAAACGAATCTTCAGCCTCTCTCTCTATTCCAGTCTGTGAAAGAGAAGAAGAGATTGGATTTATACTCCACCCTTCACTACCCAAAGGAGTCTCAGAGTGGCTTACAAACTCCTTTCCCTTCCCCTCCCCACAACAGACACCCTGTGAGGTAGGTGGGGTTGAGAGAGCTCTGACAGAAACTGTTGTTTTTCAAGAACAGCTATGCCAGAACTATGGCTTGCCCAAGGTCATCCAGCAGGTGCAAGTGGAGGAGTGGGAAATCAAACCCGGTTCTCCCAGATTAGAGACCGTACACTTAACCACTACACCAAACTGGCTCCAAGAGCAAATACATGTCACCCTGCTGAAATAAAAGTAGATTGTGGGGTAGCAATTTTTAGAAGGAAAATTATGTGATGAGAGACAAGAAGTCCCTCTAACACACAGTGCCTGATTTCGCACTAGAGCTGCCTCACTGTTGCGCTGCCGTTTGGTTGGACTGAGTGACTCAGGATGCTTGGACATTGGGGAGGCACTACTGAATATAAGTGTTATCTCCTCGAATCGGGTGTCTCTCTCTTTGTTTTAACCTGGGAGCTGCCCTCTGACCCCTCCTCTCTCTGTGTGACTTTGTTCTTCCCTGTTCATTATTATTATTATTACATTACATTTCTATACCGCTCCTTCCCGGAGGCTCGGAGTGGTTTACACATATACATTTAATCGTCTAACTAGGGCCACATACATATCAGGGGAGATGAATGCCTTACCAGGCACCTACGCAGCGTAGGTCTTTCTGTGGCGGGGTCTTGCTAGGACCAGGCAGTAGTGTCCTTCGGCGGAGGTCTTTTTTCGTCTCAGCTTCCTGGGATGGTCCTTTTATGGCGCGTGGCTGCACGATGAGGTCGCAACTGGTCTCTGTCCTGGAGGCTCCGACCGTGCTTACGTCACCATGCCTCCACGCCGACTCCAATCGCCTCCCGAGTCGCCTGCTGTCTGCCGCCGATCCATCGCCATGTTCTTTCTGCCGGCTTCATGGAGTCACACATCTCTACAATACCCTCACGCTTCCACATGCATGATGCCAGATTTAGCTGGCCACTTGTGATACGGAAATGACTCTTTAGCAGTGTTCCCTCTAAGCTGAGTTAGTGTGAGCTAGCTCACAGTCTTTTAGCCTCCAGCTCACAGATTTTTTTGTCTTAGCTCAGGAAGTGTGATGTGTTTGTACAGGAAGGATGGCTCCAGAGCAAACTAATTTATGCAGGAGCCAAAATGCTCACTCACAACTTTAATGCCAGCAGCTCACAAAGTAGAATTTTTGCTCACAGGACTCCACAGCTTAGAGGGAGCATTGCTCTCTCCATTAGGCTTCTCTCTCACTTCTTTCAACTGCAACCTGAGCATGGACTGAATCTACTTGAATAATTGTAAGCTTTACTTTTGCAATACACTTCTTGAGAGATTTATTGACTGCACACAGTATCATGCCTCTATGACTGGGCAAGCTCTGCTATAGTAATCAAATATTCCAATACTGAGCGCCAAGCTAGTTGATTTGAGAGACAGGTATCATCTCGTTTGGCCCTGATCTTCCATTTAAATTGCATCCCTGCCAACTGCATTTTATTAAATCAAAAGATCTGTAAGAAAGAATCACACAAATGGCCATAACGCGTAGTTTCTCTATTTGTATTATATTGCTGGAAATGTAAAATCCGGGCTCCGGGCTCCATATGTGGCAGGTATATCCAGTGATAATTGTTTAATGATACACACTTAATACTAAGTTCCAATGTAGCAACCGGGTCAGATTCCCCACTCCTCCACATGCAGCTGCTGGTGTGACCTTGGTTCAGTTACTAGTTCTTTCAGACCTTTTCTCTCAAGGGCAGTTCTCGAAAGAGTTCTCTTAGCTCCACCTACCTCACAGGCAATGTTCCCTCTAAGCTGTGGAGTCTTGTGAGCAAAAATTCTACTTTATGAGCCACTGGCATTAAAGTTGTGAGCAAGTGATTTGGCTTCCGTATAAATTAGTTTGCTCTGGAGCCATCCTTCCTGAGCGAAGACAAAAATGTATGAACTGGAGGCTAAAAAACTGTGAGCCAACTCACGCCAACTCAGCTTAGAGGGAATACTGCTCACAGGGCATCTGTTGTGGGGAAGGGAAGGGAAAGGAGACCGTAAGCCTCCTCAGGAAAGATCTATCTTATCTCCTCCTCCATTCCACCCCTCCTCCTCCACTGCATCATCCCAAGCCCAGTTGGGAATCCTGCGGACCTTAAAATGCCTTTTCCTGCAGCTGCTGTGTGACTGCAGTGAAACAAATTGGGTTACAGAATGTGATGTGTTGTTTGGCCCTTAGACTATGGTTGTGAAGGAAAGCATTCTTCCAATGATTACCCACTTGTCCTTTTGTCTTTGGAATGATTATTTCTTATATCAACAATGCATAAAGCACTTACAGACAGCACAATAAAACCAAGAAAACAGTAGATGGCATGGTAAGCAATGAGAACAAATCCCGTGCCTCCTATCAGGTGACTATAAGTACCCCAAAAACTTCCAGTGCTCAATAGTTGTCCCGATCCCAGCGGCCCGGGCCTCTCCACCGTTCCTACACTCGAGCCTCGCCCACCAAACCTTCCCCTTGCGGTGCCGACATCGGAGGTTCACGAGGCGAGCGGGAAGACCACCAGCGAGGGGGCAGAGAAGGGCAAAGGCTGCCAACGTCCGGTGGAGGCTCCGGTCACGGCAGGGAGAGCCCGACCCCGGGCACGCCAACGGGCCCCGTTACAGAGGCTGTTCATGGGGCCTCTCCGGCCTACCAACGAGGATGTATTCGCTTTTATACGGGGGCGGAGCCATCCCAGATGGAGGACAGGGCGTCCAATCAGGAGGGAGGGAGTGTGCAGGTAGGAAATAAGAGGGGAACAGACAGGGAGGCCGGGGAGGAAGACGGGCGGGGCCAAGAGGAGAGGCGGGCGTTTCCGAGGCCGGAGAGAGAACCGGTCGGAAGGGCATCTGTGGAGGTTTACGCTAGGGCATAGGCCAGCTTCGGTGAGGTAACCAAGCCACCTGCCCTATTTCTGAGGCCTCCCATTCCCCAGGGCCAGGGGACAACATTCGTCGGAACGGCGTCCAGGGGTAGTGGAGCCCCTGCTCAGCAGCCTGGAGCGCCACAATAGTATTATCTAAAACAGCAAGGCACTGAGGAAGGGGCCATGAACAGGGGAGACCAGAATGGCTGAATGTCCGCTGCCTCAACCAGAAGCCTGGTGGAACAGCTCCATGTAATAGTACTCGAGGGATGTGCTGGTAAGTGCGAACTGGCCCACAGTGTATGCCCTCCATGTGTCCCTCTGCAAGAAGCCATTTAGATATCCTTCAGGATCTCCACAAAGAAAAAAGAAGAAGGGAGAAAGATGCAGGATCGGGTCTGCAAGCGACAAGAGCTGTACACTGTAGACTGCAGCGCTGTCTGATGCCTGCAGCAGCACACACACTGTTTAATCATGAACCAAATAAAACCTCCGAATTTATCAAGCAGTAAAACATGCCATTGTCAGGCCATGGGCTATATATCTTCTCAGGAAGCAAAAGCAAATTGACTTTCCCATCACATGTCCTGGATCTCTTTGGCACTGGGAGGAAGCCATAGTTCTGTCAGAGCTGTTCTTGAAAAAGAGCAGTTTCTGACAGAGCTCTCTCAGCCCCACCTACCTTACAGGGTGTCTGTTGTGGAGAGGGGAAGGGAAAGGAGTTTGTAAGCCGCTCTGAGACGCCTTTGGGTAGTGAAGGGCGGGGTATAAATCCAATCTCGTCTTCTTCTTCTTCTTATGCACACTGTTCTGAGCTCCTAGGATCAACAAGCACCAAAGAAAGAATAAGCTATTACATGAACAGAAGCCTTTGTTTGCTTGTAGTGGCTACCAGTTCAGGCAAACTACAAAGGCACATGATGTAGAGAAAGCCTCCTTCCAACCACCTTGTCTGAGAGTGCCAGATTCCTGGCCCGCAACTGCCTGCAGCTCCAAGCAAGGGCCCACAGCCCTGACAGGTACAACAGTGCCTCGGAGACATGTGTCAGTAGGGCAGCAGTGACTGATGGGGCTCCCATAGCTGGCTGTGCCATATTTAAGAAAGGCTGGGTGGTGGCAGCTCCAGATCAGAGTGGAGAAGGAAAAGCAATAGAGTTGTGTGGAGGGGGGCCATGGAAGCTTTTCATGGAACAGAGGTAAATAGCATCACCTGGTAAAGAACATCCCACTTAACCTCTATTAAAGGGACAGGACCTTTTCATCTAGGGCATTTAGCAACAGTAAACCACTAAACATTTAGAACATCCTCCAAGCTTGGGGTCATGGGAACTGTGTAACAAGGAGGACACTTTTCATTTTGACACAATAAGTAGGGATTGCCCTGACCTGGATAGGTAAGGCTAGCCTATTGTCATCAGATCTCAGAAGCTGAACAGGGTCAGTTCTAGTTAATATTTGGATGGGACATCGCCAAGGAAGTCCAGGTTTATTATGCAGAGGCAGGCTATGGCAAACCACCTCTGAACACCCCTTGTCTTTTGAAAGCCCTACAGGGTCACCATAAGTTAGTTGTGACTTGACAGCAAAAAAGAAAAAAAAGTAGGGATGCAAGTAATCCATTTTGTGCATGTCTTAGGGTTGGCAGGTCCACACAGCTTGCCAGCGGGGGGATTTGGGGGGATATTCCAGGGGTGGGCAGGGACACCAGTGTGATGACATCATGCAAAAACCATAGCAGCTTGCCAGCGGGGGGATTTGGGGAGATATTCCAGGGGTGGGCAGGGACATCGTGCAACATCCCCAGTGTGATGACATCATGCAAAAACCATAGAGTTTTTCCCCAAAAGCAGAGTGTTACCATGTGATGTCCCAATGTGATGATGTCACTTCCACGTGACATCATCACATTGGGGACATCACCACACAATGTCCCTGTTTGGGGGCAGGGCTTCCCCGCCAGCCAGTTGGCAGAAGCCTGAAAAATCAGGGGAACCCCCACCTGAACTGGGGGTCTGGCAAGCCTAGTGGGTCCTCAGGCCCACTTCTTTCACCTTAAAATACCTGGCGTTGATCCCTTATGTGCAAATTAAACCCACCTTTTTCTTGTGCCCCATGTTGGAATTCCTTGCTACTTTTATGCCATTTTACTCTTATTACTGTGAAAGTTGTGCCTGAATGGGGCATAATATAACAGTGGTGCAAAAAAAATGGTGTGTGGATGGCATAAAATGGCATACCTAAGTGAATTGGGTGCACCAGCAATGAAATGAAAAATAAATGGAGAACGGCATATTCAGATATCCCTCTAACATGCATCAGTTTGTTTAGCTCATCCCCCCCCCATTTCAGTGAAAACCTCTGCATTGTGGTTTTGCTGCATCTCCAGCCTACATTCCTGAACCCCCAAGAATCCCCTTGAAAACCTGGCCTCAGTCTGTCCTCCCTCCCATGCGGCAAGCTTCCTCTGTCCCTCCACAAAGCTTTGCATGGGTTTCCCCCTTTCAGCATTCTCCACGGAAGCTGTCTGCTGACTTCATAGGTCTGACTCTTCTTCCCAGCTGTTCAGATGCTTTTGAACACCACATGATAACACCGCATCTAAGGAAACGGCTACATGATGCTCACAGAGAGACAACACCCATACTTAGCCTATTGTAAGTAAGGAAAGAAAGGGCAGCTAAGCAGGGTCCCAAACTCTGTCTGTAGGCAATGGAGTGCAAAAGCATGCAGTGTGTGTCTAGAGAGGGAGGGCAGGCTGTCTGGATCAACCAAGGAACTGCAAAGCTGTTCTTAACTAGGGATTAGTAGATTTCTTGGATTCCTTTATTCTTTTAGAAGTTGCGATTGTGTGGGTATTTTTAATGAGCTTGGTCTTTGACTGACTTTGAATTGGTCTCCAACTATGGTTTCGCCTAGAGCCTTGGCTATGAAAATTGGCAGCCAGGATGGGTAAGGATTGACCGCGGACACAGGAAGCTGCCTCCTACAAGCCCTGTTCACAAGTTACAGTGAACACACATAGATCCTGCATACACATCCATTTGTAAGAAGTAGCCAATGTGTGCACATTTTGCAATCATTCCGTGAATAAATGTGAGATTTGCATCACATGATTTATTTATTTATTTATTAGATTTATACCCTGATTGCCGAAGAAAAATGCTTTTGAATTATGATGCTGGAGAAGACTCTTGAGAGTCTCTTGGACTGCAAGGAGATCAAATCAGTCAATCCTAAAAGAAATCAACCCTGACTGTTCCCTGGAAGGCCAGATACTGAAGCTGGAGCTCAAATACTTTGGCCACCAAATGAGAAGGGAGCACTCACTGGAGAAGACCCTGATGCTGGGAAAGACTGAAGGTCAAAGAAGAAGGGGACGGCAAAGGATGAGATGGTTAGACAGTGTCACTGATGCAACGAACATGAAATTAAGCAAACTCCAGAGCATGACAGAAGACAGGAGGGCCTGGCATGACGTGGTCCATGGGGTCGTGAAGAGTCGGACTCGACTGTGCGACTGAACAACAACTCCCAGCCAAGTCCGGCTCAGTATGTGTCTTGAACATGAGAATTACTCTGCACACATCTGGAAAGAAATCAAGTGTATGCTGTACATGGATTGTATGCGTGTTCACTGTAACTTGTGACCTGGGCCACAGAGTCAGACCACTGGTCTGTCAGCATTGACTATTCAGATTGGCAGCAGCTCTTCAGGTTCTCAGGTCTTTCACATCTTTTAGCATCTGATAATTTTGACTGCAGATGCCAGGGATTGAACCTGGGACCTTCCACTATAAAAATAATAATCACATTATTACCATGACAGCAATAAAATAAAAACATGAAATAGCTTTAAAGACAATAACAGCAGCATTAAAAAGGAACCCAGCAAATAAGTACCAAGAAGCAGAAATTTACCCACCACTGTGGTCAGATTCATAATAAAGTAATGATGCTTTCCCCTGTCACAGGATGTGAACAGAGAAGGAATGTGATGAACTTCCTGAGGCAAGGAGTTCCAAAGCTACTAGGATTCATCACTGGGAAGGTTTTGTTCTGCAGCACTGGCCCACCACACTGCAGACAAAAGTGGGACAGAGAGCAGTGCCCCAGACAGATTCGACTCTGTGTGGCTACGTTTCTATGAGCAGCCTAAAATTATATTGTGACAACCGTCCTCAGGCCAGAAGCAGACTATTAAAAAGAAAAACACCTTCATTAAAAGCCTGGGTGAAATGCAGTTGTAGGAAATTAAGGTGGGTGCCAGCCAGGCAAGCTTCAAGGGGGACGGCATTCCAAAGGTATCAAGGCCTCAAACCCTTTAGGACTTTAAGGTTATAACCAGCACTTTGAATTGGCTCCAAAAGAAGCCGGGAGCCACTGAACGAAAGATGATAAATGATAGGAGCTAAAGCCAATCCATCACACTTGGACTGAGCTCCAACTGAGACTCCTCTCCTTCTCCCAGCTACCAACTCCCATTAGCCAAGCAAGGGGAAGAAGAAGCCGCAGTGGTGCTTCTCTCTAGCATCTGTGGAATCATCTCCAGTTGAGAGTTCCTCTCTTCCTAGCAGCAAACCACGTTGTGAACATAAAGAGATAAGCCAGGCAGATATACTTCATCCCTTGTCCTAGGCCATCACTAGGGTTGCCAAGTGTAAATTCCTTTGGAGCGGGGGACTCAATCCATAGAGTTTTCCCTCGGATGACCGTGGCCCCGCCCCCAGCATGCCCGGCGTGGTCGCATCACTTCCGGGTGACGCGCACGTTGGGGTGGGGTTCCCCCCAGGGCCCGATCCACCGGCGGCGGGGAACGGGCCTCTGGGGCGGGGGTTTCCCCACCCCCTGGGGGGACTTGGCAAGCCTAGCCATCACTCAAGCTGTTCTTTTTAAAACTGATACTAGTAATAGTTTCTAATTGCTGTATTTCCCTTTGGGATCCCACATCTTTTAGCTGAAATGTAGAGTAAAAATATAATACATAAACATACAATAAAACTTTTGATACATTGTTAAGAGTTCATTATAAAGGGACCTTAATAGGATTGCTAGTTCTGGGTTGAGAAGTACCTGGAGATTTGAGGGGTAGAGCCTGGGGAGAGCAAGGTTTGAGAAGGGGAGGGACCTCAGTGGAGTATAATGCCATAGGGCCCACCTTCCAAAGCAGCCATTTTCTCCAGGAGGACTGATCTGAGTTGTCTGGAGATCAATTATAATAGCAGGAGATCTCCAGCCACGACCTGGAGAGTGGCAACCCTAGACCTTGAAAAATATATGGTATCCTAAATGTAAACACTTTTTTTGGGGGGGTTCCATTTAACTTTCCCCTGTTTAGGGATGCTCATCATGTGACCCCTCCCAACATGATATTCATTCAATAAATAGGGATGGTTTTAAATACATTAGCATGGGGGGGCATGAATGAAGCTTTCTCCACCCATTTTATGTCTTTGTTTTTCCAATAGCGGATCCACAGTGAGCCTCCTGATTAGTTCTGGATCATTTCCCGCCCGTGTTACGTGCTTTGTCTTGATTCACAAAAATGTATCTTTCCAACCAGCGTATGGCTAATTTATTCAGGGCACATTCTGTTCCACCTCATGCTCCGGTGATGAAGAAACTGACATGCACATTAGAGGGTGCAGAATGAGGCCCATTAGGTTTTTTTTTCCTGCAGCACCAAAGGTATAAGGAGATACTTAGCTATGATTGATGTCAGGATTTTTTTTTTTTTTTGGTCCAGTAAGTGCCCTTGCGAGTGAATGAACATGGTAGTCAGGTAGGAAGGTATTGATCAAGCAGAATGAATAAACAGCGCGGCTAATCCCTGGGACAGCCGTGTCAGATATTTGACTTATACCAAGTGCCAATCAGACATCCTTATTGTAGCTTACAGTAAATGTTATATTAATAGCCCCCTCTTCAGATGTGGACGAGCCTTCTGAACGGCATTGGAATGAGAGCCATTGTGGCACGCCAAGCACACTTTAATGGTGCTCCACTCATGATGGAAGCACGTGGCAGGACTGCTGATGCCCGGTGAAGGAAGCAACGACATCTGCAGTATTCATTTCAGATCTACAGGCTTCAAAGGCAATTGCCATGCCAAGCATCATGCGCCGCCCCCAGCGATGAAGAACAATTCCGGCAATGCTTCCGTGACGCGATCCACTGACTTATGCAGCTGGGGGGGGGGGAAGAGGTTAAAGGATTCATTCCTCTGTGGGGACCCCACCAAAAAAATAAAATAAAGAATTGCTGGGGAGGAATGAACAGCTGCTTGCGAAGACTTGTGCTGTCCCCATGCAAACGTATTTGTTCTGCATTCAGAAGAGGAACAGGAGGGAATTGTCAGACACTAAGCCCTCTTCTTGTAAAGTGTATACAACATATTCAGATTGTTAACCAGCTGAGGCCGCAGCAGAGGGATGTGCTGTCAGGGAATGCAAGAGGTGTAATAGGCCCACAAAGAGGGAAGCAATGAATTCCTGGCATTCTAATGGGGTGTGCTTCATCTAGCAGGCGATGATGGGGGGAGGGATTCCCTCTCCTTTCCCCGGTTTGCATTCCCTGTGTTAGTGCATCTCTTAAATTACAGTCAGAAAGCAAAACTGGGCTCACTGTAGGACTTGGTGACCATAAAATGATTATTGGGAAAGTATAGTAATTTAAAAAAATGTTCAGAAGCATATTTTAAATTGATGCCCTTTTATAATGTATTTTAAATCAACGCCTTTTTGTAATGTGTTTTAATGCCAATATAGCTGGGGGGGG
This sequence comes from Gekko japonicus, assembly GCF_001447785.1. NCBI lineage: Eukaryota > Metazoa > Chordata > Lepidosauria > Squamata > Gekkonidae > Gekko > Gekko japonicus. The sequence continues at coordinate 17,156 of NW_015173825.1, forward strand.
GGTCTCCTTCTGGAATATGTTTCTCTGAAGGCCTTGCTTATGGGAGAAAAACTGCTCAAATGGTCTCAAGATTCATAGTACATACAAGGGTGTTGTACTATTGTAATCACATTTGGGAGGGGAATGATTAAAATAACACAGTGATGCGTGGACACACACACACCTTGAAGCACAGATGGCTTCAAAAGGGGATTAGATTCAGGGAGAATAGCTCCATTGATGGGTATTGGCAATGTGAGTAGATGGAACATCTATATTCAGAGGCAGGGCAAAAGCAGGAGAAGGACTTGGCCTCTGTGCCCTGCTGTTGGCTCTTCAAAGTAACTGGTTGGCCACTTGTTGCGTTTTTATGCCGGGACACATCCAGGTAGTGGGTTCTCCTTTGAAGGGTTTTAAGCAGAGGCTAGATGGTTATCTGACAGCAATGCTGATTCGGTGACTCATTATGAATTTAGGCAGATTGTGGGGGGGGGGGGGAGTGGTGGGCCAGTGCTCGGCTCTTGTGGCCCTTTCTTATATGCCCATTGCCACTTTAGGGTCAGGAAGGAATTTCCCTCCAAGCCAGACTGGCCCCAGGGATCCTGGAGGTTTGATGCCCTCAAGTTTTTGTATTTTAGGAGAGGGAGATAAATTTATCTTTGTCAACTCTCTCCACTCCATGCATAATTTTTATAAATGTCTAATGTCTCCCCCCTTAGTTCTCTCTTTTCTAAGCTCAAAAGTCCCAGACTCTTCAGCCTTTCCTCATAGAGAAGGCACTCCAGCCCCCTAATCATCTTAATTGCCCTTTTCTGTACTTTTACCAACTCTGCAATGTCCTTTTGGAGATATGGTATTCCAAATGAGACTTCATCATAGATCTATACAGGGGCATTGGTTCAGATAATCAGAAGTGGATTTCAAATTTGGGTTTAGAGGAAGTAGAACCCTTACCCCTACAGCTTGGGTTACCTTACCAATCTAAGGATGTCATATTCAACAAAACTGGTCTAAAATTAAAAGAATTCTGTATAAAACATGAGGTTTTAATAGTTAATGGCCTCCCCCAATTTCCGTTCACGAGGGAATTTACATTTGCATCCCCTCGCGGCTACAATGTGGTTGATTACTGCTTGTGCTCCCCAAATTTACTTCCATTAATTAATAATATTTCCATAGAATTATGCACTGAAAGTGTCCATCTCCCTTTAGTTTTTTCTTTGAAAACAAATCAGAAGGAAGATATCTCCATATCCCCTCTAAGTAAGAATGCTTCGAGTGAAGTCCTGAAGAGGTTAAGGTGGAATATATCTCAAGAAAATGATTTTAATGTTCTCTTCAACTCTGACAAGTTTAATGAATTGAAAACAATCATAACCCAGATTAAACCATAGTTGCCAATCTCCAGGTGAGGGGTGGAGATCACTCAGAATTACAACCGATCTCCAGGAGGGAGGGCAGAAGTCAGCTGCAGTCAGAGGGGCAGGTAATGGTAAGTTGATGGTTAGCTGGGATGGGGATGGGGTTGCCAACTCAAGGTTTGGAGATTTCTGGGCATTTCAGGGGTGGAGCCTGGAGAGGGTGGGGTTTGAGGAGGTTGCCACAGCAAATGGACACTGAGTGCCCAAGGCCCTGGCACTCTCCCAGAGCCTTTTTCTAGAGCTCGTTGTATTTATTTCCACAACGGACCTTATTCCTAGTTATAATATATTGCAATACATATTGTATGTACCATCACCACCACCACCTTTTTACTGCAATTCAATGTCTTCTGTCTTCGTAACCCTCTTTTCCGTATGGGATGTCAGACAGCTTTGTTTCCTTAGATAGTTCTTTGCCTGCAATGAATGTTTGGTTGTCTTAGGCTGCGGTCACATGGAGCATTAGCCACGCTACAGAGATGGAAGATAGGTGGATTTTCCAGGCGTGATCACAGCGCCACATCTGGGAAGCGTAGAGCTCCCGTGGCGAACCCGAGGCTTCCCGCCGAAGATGCGGGATAAAAAACTAGTACCTCAGAGGTACTAGTTTCCGGAAACCGTGGGGCAAGGGCGGGCACCTGATTGCGTTTCCAGTGGTAGGTCATGGCATCTGGCACTCGCCCATGTACCCGTTGCTAAAAGGGTTTTTTTTTCCAAGTCTCCACGGGATGTGCACAAGCACCCAATGGCGCATGTGCACACTTCATTTAAAAACAAACAACACAGCCCCCTCCTCTTTTCTGTACCCCCCCCAACTCCTGGCTCGGCCTGCTTGAGAGGAACTCTCTGCACCAGGCGGCAGAGGGGGAGGTGCAGGGGTGTGTGGCGGGAGGGCGGCCCAGCTGAAGCTCCTCCTGGAGGGGACTGGACGGAGGATACAGTTTGCATTCCTCTGCAGCCCTGGAAGGGGTTAAACCCGTGGAGCCTTTTGCTAGAAAGGCCGCTTCTTTGCCGCGCCGCAGGATTGTCCTGTGGTTGGCACCTCCCCCCTAACCATGGGACCTGGACAAGACCTCTACAGGACGTCTGATCACATAACCCGTCTGATCACATAAACGCGCGTTATTTTGCTCCGGGGCAAACAGCCACGTTTCCCCCCCGCATTTTCCTGCCCGAGTGACCGGGGCCTTAGAGAGTTTTCTGCCTTTGGGCTTTTCCACATGGGTTTTTTCATTGGTTCTGCCCCCCTTCTCTTTTGGTTGATCCCTTGATTTCCACATGCATTTTTGTGCCTGTAGGTTTTGCTTGATTGTTTGTTTGTTTGTTTTCCACAGGGTTCTTTCCAGTTCTTTTGATACCACTTTTCCCAATATTTTTTTCTGGAAGATGATTTTGAGTCACCTTTTCCCTTGTGCATGGTGTTTCTGCCAGTTTACTTTGTCCCACACACCTACAGCCCTGTGATGATAGGAGGGATGGGGGGGGAGAGATGCCTTGAGAGTTATGGTGATGGAAAGTGGTCCAGGTGTCTCTGTGGCTAGGGAGAAGGGGAGAAGGTGCTCCTTGCCAAATACAGAGCATCCTTTTCCAAATGGAAGGGATAACACACTAGTCCTTTGATTTGTTAACACCTCTTGATTGGAGGGTCCAGGTTTGACAGACTTGAGCTCCAAAGCTTGCACCCAGATTGGCAGAAGACCCCACAGCACATGTGGGGTGGGGTCAGAAACAAAGTCTGTTCCTTTGTTTTGGGATTCATTGTTTGGAAACTTTTGGCACATGTGTTTTACCATGAAGGATGACAGAGAATGATGCTAAAGAGGTTGCCCTGATCTGGATAGCCCAGGCTAGCCTGATATCATCAGATACTGGAAGCTAAGCAGGGTCGGCCTTGGCTAGTATTTGGAAGGGTGACTTCCAAGGAATACCAGGGTCATAACATAGAGGCAGGCAATGGCAAACCACCTCTGAAATGTCTCTTGCCTTAAAAAGAAGTCTAGCTCACCACCTAGTGATGCAAAACACTAAAAGAACTAGAACTTCTGGCTGCCAGAGAATTTTAAAATCTCCTGGCTATACTACACACACTGCCATACGACAATGACGATGACGATGACGATGACGATGGGTTGCAGATGCACCAGGGACAAGGGCATCCTGCAACGAACAAAGATAAGTAAGTACTTCAGTTAGAAACTGTCTTTTTGTTGCACAAAAATCCAGGGATAATCCACATGAACACATGAGCTCCCTTATACTGAGACAAACCAATGGTCTGTCAGGGCCAGTATTGTTTACTCTGCCTGGCAGTCACTCTCCCCGTGCTCTGGGTTTTTCACGTCACCTACTATCAGAGAGCCAGTTTGGCGTAGTGGTTAAGTGCACGGATTCTAATCTGGGGGAACCGGGTTTGTCTCCCCACTCCTCCACTTGCACCTGGCTGGATGACGTATTTGGCAAGCCATAGTTCTGATAAGAGCTGTTCTCAGCCCCACCTACCTCACAGGGTGTGTCTGCTGTGAGGAGGGGAAGGAGTTTGTAAGCTGCCCTGAGACTCCTTCAGGTAGTGGAGGGCGGGGTATAAATCCAATCTCTTCTTCTTCATCTTCATCTCATCCTTTCAACAAGAGATACCCGAGATTGGACCTGGGACCTTCTGCGTTCAGAGCAGATGCTCTACCACCGAGCCACAGTCCCTCTCTTCCTCTTCCAGGGTACTTGCTAAAGGCCATCCTGGACCACAGGCTTTGTCAGGTGCCTTCCTAGCACTGGTTCCAAAGCAGTGGGTGGGACTGATACTTTCCACAGTACCTCTATGCTGGATCGACTATCAGCCTGGGTTAAAGCAGGCACTGTGTATCTCCCCACCCCCGCTCACCTCAGAACATTGGCAGTCCCAAGCCAAGTAAACACCATCAGGCTCCATTCATTTCCTCTATGCACGCTAATGCTAATTGCAGCTTCCCAAAGCATTTTCCCCCCCACATCGTTTGCACAAAATAGCAGTGCTCTGCCTTCAAACGGGGAGTTCGATGACAGCTGGGAAGAGTTTATCTTGCCCTGCTTAGTGTCAGGTGTGTTCTCCGAGCTTCCCTGTCTCTCTTTGGAAGGCTAATTAAAGAACCCTTCTTCCTTGTTTAATATTTACATTGAAACAGCTGCATCTCATTTGGGCCACATGCAAAGAGAGCACCTGGTGCTCTTTCCCCGGAGTTAATTTTGTTCTCGGCCCCTCTCTCCCGCCCACCCATCCACTCCTGCCATTAAGAGATATTTTTGTCACTGTGGTTGGGCCCAGGGTAAACAGAGAGGAGAGCTGCAATGCCAGGGACCTTGCCCAGAGTTCTTAACATACAAACCAAATGGAGCTAATACAGAGGGGTAGCCGGATTATGCAGTTGCAGCAACATTAAACAGGCATCAGGTGGCACATTAAAGACTAACCAGATGTGTTCCAGAATGAGCTCTCCTGAGTCAGAGTTCACTTAACCGGACAAATTAAATGTGCATCCATAGCAGATACATTTATACTTAAGGTGACAAGTGACAGAACTGTGGGAACACGGATATGCTACAAAGAGAAGTCAGTTTGAAACATGTATCTCCCCACCCCTGCCTTTCTTTTGCTTGAAGCTAGGTCTGGGTGAAGCTAGGTCTGCTCTGGGTGTATGCCTTGTGCACCTGATGAAGTGAGCCCTGCCTCACAAAAGGTTATGCTGCAATACATTGTGTTGCGCTTTAAGGTACCACAAGACTCCTGGCTATTTTTGAGAAAAGGAGTGCTCCCCCTCTCATCTAAATCTAGAAGAACAGCAAAATTAAACAGGCATTCAGTGGCCCTTTTAAAAAGTAATTGAATTTTATTCTAGCATAAGCCTTTGGGAGTCAGAGATCAGTAAAGAAAACCAGCTAAAACACCCCAATAAGGAAAGGGAAGTTACAATAACAGAACACCTCAAGTAGACTGTACATTTTTTCAAAGAGCATAAATAATACTTGTCTGAGGGTTCTTGAGAATGCAAAAAGACATGAATGCCCATCAGCTGCCAACAGTGAAACCTTTAATTAATATTTATTATTTATAAATTTAAGTATTTATTGATCGTCTAGATAAAAGTTGCTGTATGATCCTGCTCAACAGCCAGTTCTCTGTTCTAGTCTGAGGAGGAATCTGGATTTTTGGTGCCATCTCTCTCTTCTTCAGGTAAATTAGGCCATGGTGAGATAGTGCCCATAGCGTGATCTTGGGGCACATCAACAGAGGAATAAGATCCAAATCACAAGATGTCATAGTCCTGCTGTACACTGCATTGGTCAGGCCGCACCTGGAGTCTTGTGTGCAGTTCTAGAGGCCTCACTTCAAAAAGGATGTGGACAGAATGGAGCAGGTGCAAAGGAAAGCGACGAGGATGAACAGGGGGCTGGAGACCAAGCCCTATGAGGAAGGGCTGAGGAACTTGGGAATGTTTAGTCTGGAGAAGAGGAGGTTGAGGGGGGACATGATTGCTCTCTTCAAGTATCTGGAGGGCTGTCACTTAGAGGAGGGCCGGGAGATGGTTCTATTGGCAGCAGAGGATAGGACTCACAATCATGGGACGGGAAGGTACCGGGTGGATATTAGGGAAAACTTTTTGACAGTAAGAGTTGTGCAACAGTGGAATCAGCTGCCTAGGGAGGTGGTGAGCTCCCCCTCACTGGCAGTCTTTAAGCAGCACCTGGACAAACCCTTGTCAGGGATGCTCTCGGCTGATCCTGCATTGAGCAGGGGGTTGGACTAGATGGCCTGAATGGCCCCTTCCAACACTGTGATTCTAGGTTATTGCTGTTGCCTGACTCCCCAGTCTCCTCCTTCCTGCCTGCCCCACCTGTCTCTCTTTCCCCTTATGTTCTGCTCATAGGCACTGAATCCTGTCCCTGCTGATTCCTTGGCTTCTTCTACCCATCTAGTTCATACTTCTCTTTGGACTGAATGAATCTGGACACTGCTGCCCAGCCCTTGTGAGGTCATCATCTGAAATATACTGGGTTCAGACACGATCAAGTGATCAGCTCATAGTTTATTAGTGATTCAGCAAGAGAAAGAAGACTGAGAAACCCCTGGCCAAAGCCGGGTATTTATGCCTGGAAAAGGTTACACCCAAAACACACCCCACTCCCAACTATAGGCTATTTACACTACATTGTTTCCCAATTAGGTTACTCTAGGATCCCTGTCACTCTACTGGTCCATTCTAGGATCCTAGCAAGCTATTGTTATGCATCCCCAAGCTAAGTCCTTTTGCAAGTACAGTTCAGGCTCAGTACATAACACCCCTCCCCCCATAGTTCAGAGCCTCTTCAACTGACAAAGTCCTTTATGTAGGCTGGCCTGTATTGCTCACGGTTCGAGTGGTGTGGTTCTGACAACGGGGCTGAGGTCACTGGGACAGAGTCAGATGGTCCCGACGGGAAATTGGTGGGCGGTGGTGGCGTAGGTGATATCTCAGGACTGCCTGTGATGGCTGACTCCGGTGTTCCACCTGAACTTTCAGATGGCGGCTCTCTGGCTATTGGTTGTTCACTGGCTGTAGGTGGGTCCCTCTCGGCCTCCAGTTCCAGGGGGCTTGGCAGCTCCTCCTCGCTGTCCTCCAAGACTGTTGTGGACAGACTGTTCTTCTGGAAGGAGTCAGCGGCAGCGCTGGTCAATGTGCCCCCGGAGCAACTGGCTGTCTTTTGTGGACACCTCATATGATTGGGGCCCTGCTACTCTGATAACCCTAGCAGGAACCCATGCTGGGCCTCTGGACAAATTCCGGGCGTAGACAGGGTCACCGGGGAAGAAACCACGGGGTGGCTGGGCTGTGTTCTGGAGCGCAGTCTGGGTGTAGATGGTCTAGGCGGGTTGTGAGGCGTCAGCCCATGAGGAGTTCCACGGGGCTGCGGCCGGTGGTGGCATTCGGGGTTATCTGGTGGCTGAAGAGGAAAGCCACTAGTCGGTGGTCCCAGTCTCCTTGGACGATCCAGCGGAGGGACTCCTTTGTTGTCCTCACCATCTGCTCTGCCTGTCTGTTGGTTGCAGGGAGGAAGGGAGCTGAGCAGATGTGCTGGATGGCATAGTAACCCAAGCACTCCTGGAACTTGGCCAAGGTGAAGGCTGTCCCGTTGTCTATTATGATGGGGTTGGGTATAACATGGGTGCTAAAGATCTGCAAGAATGGTAGCCTGGGACGAGGTGGAGGGGACCGGTACCATTTCCAGCCATTTGGTGTATGAGTCCACTGCAATGAAGAAGATCTGTCCCTGGAAGGGCCCTGCAAAGTCGAGATGAAGCCAGGCCCATGGCTTGTGGGAGGACTCCAACTGATGCACCAGGGCCCTGGGGGGATCTGGCTGGGACTCTTCGCATGACTGGGACTCATCGCATGCTTTACACAGTCCTTGATTTCACTGTCCATGCCTGGCCACCAGACGTAGCTGCGGGCCAGCACCTTCATCCGCACAATTCCCGGGTGTGTTTCATGTAGTGAGGCTAGTACTTGCTGGCACAGTTGTGCTGGCACCACTACCCTGCTCCCCCACAACAGGCAACCCTTGTGTGCAAACAGCTTGTCCCGGCGGGAGGAGAATGCAGCGAACTCAGGGCCCACTCAGCTGGTGGGCCATCCCCTCCCCACCCAGTCCAAAATGCAGGAGAGGACACGGTCTCTATTGGTGCGGCATGCCACATCAGAGACCAGTAGGGGATGATCAGGGAGGGCCTCAAGGAGCAGGATGTGATGCGCTGGGGCTGGGTCCGGGTCACAGGTGGGGAGCGGCAGCCTGCTTAGGGCATAGGCATGGCCCATGGCCTTCCTGAGGTGGTAGACGAGTGAGTACTGGTAATCAGACAGGAAAATCAACCAGCGCAGCACCCTGGGGGACAGCATCTGTGGCATCTGGTAGTCCATGGCCAGCACGCACAGCAGTGGCTTGTGGTCGGTTGCAATGGTGAAGGGCCGCTCGTAGAGGTAATCGTGGAGTTTCTTGATGCCAGCCACGATCGCCAGAGCCTCTTTGTTGATCTGAGCATAATTTCTCTCTGCCGAGGACAAGGTGCGGGAATAATATGCCACTGGACCCTCTCTGCCGTCAGGAAGCTGGTGGCCCAGAACTGCACCAAGTCCAAAATGCAGGAGAGGACACGGTCTCTATTGGTGCGGCATGCCACATCAGAGACCAGTAGGGGATGATCAGGGAGGGCCTCAAGGAGCAGGATGTGATGCGCTGGGGCTGGGTCCGGGTCACAGGTGGGGAGCGGCAGCCTGCTTAGGGCATAGGCATGGCCCATGGCCTTCCTGAGGTGGTAGACGAGTGAGTACTGGTAATCAGACAGGAAAATCAACCAGCGCAGCACCCTGGGGGACAGCATCTGTGGCATCTGGTAGTCCATGGCCAGCACGCACAGCAGTGGCTTGTGGTCGGTTGCAATGGTGAAGGGCCGCTCGTAGAGGTAATCGTGGAGTTTCTTGATGCCAGCCACGATCGCCAGAGCCTCTTTGTTGATCTGAGCATAATTTCTCTCTGCCGAGGACAAGGTGCGGGAATAATATGCCACTGGACCCTCTCTGCCGTCAGGAAGCTGGTGGCCCAGAACTGCACCAACCCCATAGGGGGAAGCATCGCAAGTGTGGATGACCAATAAAGTCTCATCGAAGTGCGGCAGGATGGTGTTCGAAGTGAGCAGCTCCTTGATGGCCTGGAATGCATTGGCCTATCACTTGCCCCAGACCCAAGGGGCTCTTTTGTCGAGGGGCCGGTGCAGTGGCTCCACGACCACAGCTTTGTGGGGCAGGAAGGAATGATAAAAGTTCAGTAGCCCCAAGAAGGCCTGAAGTTCTGGTTTGGATGTGGGGGCTGGCATGTTGATGATGGCACTCACCTTGTCTGGGGCCAGATGGATGCCTTGTGTGTCTACAGAGAACCCCAGGAGTGTACTGCACTCCCAGAAGGCATTTTCCTCTCTTGACCTTGAGCTCAGCTGCTTGAAATTGCAGGACTGTGTGCAGCCTCGTGGCAAAGTCCTCCTTGGTGGGTGCGGGGATTAAAACATCATCAAAGAAGGGCTGTACCCCGGGAATCCCTTTAAGGAGAGAGTGTATTAGATTCTGAAAAATTCCCGGGGCCATGCGGACCCTGAACTGCAGCCTCCGCACCCAGCATGCACCCCTGTCCATCACAATTGTCTGTGCTTCTGCCGTTGCATCATCAACCGGGAGCTGTTGGTATGCCTGAGCTAAGTCCAGCTTACCGAAGACCTTGGTGCCTGCCAGAGCGGCCAGGATGTGGCTGACCACTGGGACCAGATATGCATGGTCTTGTAGAGCCTTGTTTATTGTACATTTATATATATGCAGATGCGGACGTCCCCGTTGGGCTTAACTGGAGTCACAATTGGGGTTTCCCATGCGGCATGGGGTACCAGTTCCAAAACTCCTTGGGCCACCAGCTTATCCAACTCCACGTCAATCTTAGGTTTAAGAGCGAATGGTGTGTGCCTGGCCTTCAGCCTTATGGGCCAACGTCTGGGTTTAGTTGTAGAGAGACCAGGGGTCTGGTGTAACGACCAAGCGTCCCATCAAATACTGCCAGGAACTCGTTGCACACTGCTTGGAAGTCTTTGGTGGCCATGTGGTGCACCCCGGTTACCCTGAACCCTAGTGGCTTGAACCACGCAAGTCCTATGAAGCTCGTACGACTGCCCCTCACTACCAGCAGGTCCAAAAGTCCATCAAATTGCCTGTACTGCACTCAGAACTTTCCCTCCCCCAGGATGGACACCTCGTTTTTGGAAAAGTCCTGTAGGGTAAAACCGACAGGCCACAGAGGAGGACCTGTGGAACGTGTCCTCTGAGACAATCGAGATGGAGGACCCAGTATCTAGCTCCATCGAGCAGGGGCTTCCCTCGAGTAAGATGGTGACCATAATTTTGTCGGGGGTTTCCCGGAGCAAGTTCAATACCTGTTGCTGCTGGACAGAGGTGGTGTGTAGCTCTGTGGAGTGTGTTGATGTTGGGGTAGCCAGTGGTCGCCTCCTGCTTCCCTTCGAGCAGCATGCACTGCCAGTGTGAGCAACCTTCCCACAGGTCCGACACATGGCATCCCTGAAATGGCAGAATCTCCACTCATGAGGGTCCCCACAGCTGGTGCACGGTGTCGCTGGTGTGCATTCAGTAGTGTGGGAGTCGCGGCATCCTGGTCATGGTAGTTGCAGTACCTCTTCACTGCCGGAGGTTGATGAAACGGCCTGATGCACGGTTGTGGCCTGGTGGTTGGTCTTCTGGTGGCTGGCAGGGTCCCCACCTCTGCCACAACTTGATATTGTGAAATTTGAGAACCCTAGAGAACGATGGGAGGCCATCTGTTGCTTAAAAGAAGACACTAGCAAGGAAATGTGGCTCCTGGGGATATATTCCCAAAATATATCCCCTACACAGTGTGGCCAGCCACAGACTACTAATACAGAAGAGTAACCATTCAAGCATATGGAAAATGTGAAGAACTTTGTGTACAACAGCAATCTAGAAACCTGATAGATAAATACTAAATATAAGCATTACCACTTGGTAAATTTCTTGTCTTTGAACAGAAGTCTAATGGCACCTTAAAGACTGACAAAATTTATTCCAGCATAAGTGTTCATGAGTCAGAACTGATTTCATCCATATCTGCTATGGATATACATTCCATACATCTGATGATGAGGAAATGACTCAAGAAAGATTACACAAGAAGAAATTATGTTAGTTTTTAAGTTGCCACTGGACCTCTGTTTGATGGAATGCATCAATTCTCCAATAGTCTGAAATCTGGAAAAGATGTTCCCAGAGGAGAATTAATCCAGATGTATGGAAACCAAAACAAAAGCTACTGGCTGGAATGTGTTTCTGATGAAAACCCAAGGAAATGTGTAGAAACCAACGAGAAGAAAACAGACCATGACCAGTGTTCCCTCTAAGCTGAGTTAGTGTGAGCTAGCTCACAGTTTTTTTACCTCCAGATCACACATTTTTGTCTTAGCTCAGAAAGGATGGCTCCAGAGCAAACTAATTTATGCAGTAGCCAAATTGATCACTCACAACTTTAATGCTATTAGCTCACAGAGTAGAATTTTTGCTCACAAGATTCCACAGCTTAGAGGGAACATTGACCATGACTCAACAGAAGAGCATCTGCTTGTTATGCAGAAGGTCCCAGTTCAATCCCTGGCATCTCCCATTAAAGGATCTGGCACTAGGTGATGTTCAAGACCCCTGCCCAAGACCTGGAGAGCCTCAAATGAATGTAAATAAACTCTTGCTTTATATTAAGGACACTCTAGCACCTACCAGTTTGACTCACATCATGTTCACCCGTAGTGGTTAGGCAGTCAATTAATCAGTGGTCTGTTCAGCTGCTTGGAACCTGTTCATGTGTACAAGTCTGTGTGTATTTGCAGGAACAGGTTATTTGCAGCCAGCAGAATCCGACTCCCAGGATCAGCTGGAAGTCAGCTTCTGATCTTTGGCTGGGAAATTTTGCCCGGTGTCCAGCAACATTTGAGGGGAGAAGATAGATCAGTAGCAGAGTCCCAGCTGATCAGTCTGTTAGGTGAAGACAAAAGATTGCCTGAGCCAATGATGAGTCCTAGCGGTGTGTGGTGTCAGGATGGGCAAGGCCTAGATGTGACAAATGAGCTCTCAGAGGGGCAGAGTCTGGATTAACAATAGAAGCCAGGTGTTGGATGACTGTACTGGGGCTAGCTGAATGGATTTTATGTCCATTGATGGTTTTGCCAAGGCAGTTGAATAGGTTCCCAGATACAGACAAAAGATGGGAGATGGGTCATTGATTAGCATCAGGAAGGATTGTTAATAATTTGAATGTTTGATTGGTTTATCTCGGTATCCTGAGGGATGGAACAATGAAGGACAGATATTGAGACAAAGAATTCACACATAGACATGGGATTACACAAAAGGGCTGGGTGAGGTTCTTGAGACAGGAGGGCTATTTGCCAGGTGGCCTCTGAATAGTCTATAAAAATGCAGATAATTTACCTGGTGGAACTGCCATTGTTTCATACGCGTATCTTCCCGGGTAGGGGAGAAGACTGGAGGTTTGCTCTGGGGGTTGCCTTGTTTCCGCCTGAAAATGGAGACCCTGTTTCCAGAGCTATAGCTTGCACTGTGTTTCAGAACCAGGAGTGTCTTCCTTGGCTTGAGTTTTGTGGGTCTCTAGTTCAGGTTAGAAAGTGGGGAGCCCCTGCTATTGGGGCTACCCGAGAGTAAAGGCAGTGCCTCTGGGCAACACTCCCCAGCTGAAGCTGTCAGCCAAGGCTGCAGAGAAGAGGAGAGAAACAAGCTCTTTCTCCTCTCCCTTTTGCAGTACAGAGATTAAAAGCATCACTTCTGTGCCCACCTAGGTTAGAGGGGAGGGAAGAGCTCTCTTTTGCAACTGCTCTTTTGCTATTGTGCAGGTGCAGATGAGAACCTGCATCTCAGCCGATCAGCTATAATTCACCTTCTGACCAACCGTCAGCTGCCAACTTGTTCACCAGCTATCTGAGTTGTTCGATGCAATCTAATCCCGACAGGCTCACAGTCTGATCATTAGTGTCAAACAAGGTAAGTCCATCTGCTGAACTGGTTCACTGAGAAATTTGCCATGTTCCTAGTATATCTTTCTACAAATAATATATAATGCTGTTGTATTCAATAGGCTCAGTGTTTTGCACTGTTTCCCAGAGATAAAGTATGCCTTTTCTACTGTACACACTATAGTCTGCTGATGAAATTTTGACTATAAAGGTGTCTCGAGCGTTGTGCTGTGACTTCATCTAAAGAGAATCTTTCTCGGAATATAATTCCAGCCTTCATTGTTTATAATAGCTTAATTCCTTTTCTTTCCATTAAAAACATTCTCATTATCTTAGAGCTTGAATGCGTTAACAAATGTGCATGTTATCGAAGGACAGGTGCTGCTTGATGTATGTTTACATTCCCCCAGCTCCCTTACAATAATCACATTTGCATTTTCACCCACACGTATTAGTGCTGTAATCAAACACAAGCAATAGCCCTCACAGTGGTTAATATTCAGATGCATCTCATTAAAATAATGCACATAATGGAAAGTTCCTGGAAGTAGCACATCCATTCACCAGAAGCAATTTTGCTTTAACTTGAGCTAGAAATGCAACAAATGAGATTTCCACCCAAAAGACAACACTCCACTTGTAGGAATCTCTAAGAAATTATTTGGTCGCATTGTAGAGAAGAATGCATCTATAATGGTGCAATCCAAATAATACTTTCCTGGGAGTAAGCCCCATTGTACAGACCTGCAAGAAGGCACTATAAATGATTTCCTTAAAAATAATGAGCAATATTCCAGATTAAAGGTGAGCCCAGAGGGACGTTTTTCCATTTCAATTCCGTTTATCTGTTATTGAGAAGCAGCAGCAACACTATATGGGTTGTGCTCCTACCTTTCCTGAAATTATGTTTATTTTTCATCCACATCTTAAAATGAAACATGCAAAGAACTTCAGGGCTTTTAAGTTTTTAAGGATAGGGATGCCAGCTTCTTGGTGGGACCTGGGGATCCCCTGGAATTGCAATTCATTTCCAAGCTACAGAGATCAGTTTCCCTTGAGAAAATGGGTGCTTTGGAGGGTGGGCTCTGGGGCATTGTACCCCACTGAGGTTCCTGTCCTCCCCAGGCTCCATTCCCAAATCTTCAGGAGTTCCCCAACCTGGATCTGGCAAGTCTACTCCCCCATCCCCTGCCGGTGGCCAGGGGGGACTTGGCAGCCCTTAGTCTCCCTGAACTAAGCCACAGTGCCCAGGTCAGAAAAGCTTCCAACTAGCGTGGTGTAGTACTGAGACCTAGGCTTGAGTCCCCTCTCTGCCATGGAAAATCACTGGCTGACTTTGGGCTCATCTCCCTCCCTCCCTCTCTCTCTCTCTCTCTCTCTCTCACACACACACACACACACACAAACACACACTCCCTCTCTCCCTCCCTAACCACCTCAAAAGACTGTTGTTGGGAGGATGAAACCACCAGTTTGGCTTATTTCCTGTTTACTGTTTGTGAACAGGGAGCAGATTTCAATAGATTGGCTCAACTGTTCACCGACCAAGGGCCATAAGGAGACGTCATGGCTCAGTGGTAGAGCATCTGCTTGGTCTGCAGAAATTCCCAGGTTCAATCCCCAGCAACTCCATTTAAAAGGACCAGGCAACAGATGATATGAAAGACCTCTGCCTGAGACCCTGGAGAGCTGCCACCAGTCTGAGTAGATAATACTGAACTTGATGGAGAAATGGCAAACCACCACTTCTCATCTCTTGTCTCAAAACTCTCATGGTACTGGAGCCACCATTAATATGGTGAGATTTGACAGCACACACTCGTTATTATTAGTGCTACTAATGGTTGCTGATTGGTTTGAATCAATCCTCAATTTCGCAAAAAACAAAACAGAAACCTGTTTAGCAAGTATTCACATCTGTTTTGGCATGACCCAAACAGGCTAGGTGACAGGCTCATGTCTGATCGACACCTGTGAAAACCACACGTTCAACTTTCAAAATGTGTTCATGGTGAAATTTGCACCATCCGTAGACCTAATTCCAATTACCATGTTCAGAAGTATTCAACAGGCCCTTAATCACCACAGCTATAGTTCCATTCTTCAGGAAAACAGATTTTGTTGCCAGAGAACTCTACCAGAAGCAAGAAATTAATTATTCTATTTGTTAATCTTCCAGCTCTGACCTTAACTGGTTAATCTCGTGTTGGCAGTGTTGCACTTGAGAGGCTTCTACCAAAGTCGTTTTGCTATTAAGCTAATAATACAAATATCCCTTTCTCTCTGTTTGGTAATTAATGTATTCATTGATCTCTAATTGCTCAACAATTTGTCTCTCTGTGTCGTTAATTCATTGAGAATTAATATTCATTTTTTAATGCCTGGAGGCATTTTTTTAGCCACTAACACAGTGAGATTATTCTCCAAATAAATGGCCTGAAGTCAGTGTGGAGGCTATGTTGTTTATAAAGAATGAACATTCTGCAGGGCTGATAAGGGATCACGCTGGCTAGGTCACAGACATTTAAGTCTACTTCACAATTATAGCTGTGGTATTTAGTTGATTCATCACTTCTATTATTTTTCTAAATACCTTCAGATCAACTGAAGAAGGTGTTGACATTCAATTAGGCTACACCGTTTTATAAAGAGTCTCTCCCCATAGCTTGCCATACACCAAACACAATCTTCTGGTTGTCACTTTCTAGTTGTTTCCCGCACTTAAGGTGGCCTGCTTGGTATCTGCCGGTTTCCATTCCTTCTCTACAGTGCCTCCCACCTTGTGGAACAAGATTCCTGAGGAGATAAGAACATAAGAGAAGCCATGTTGGATCAGGCCAATGGCCCATCCAGTCCAACACTCTGTGTCAAACAGTGGACAAAACCCAGGTGTCATCAGGAGGTCCACTAGCAGGGTTGGAACTCCAAAAGCCCTCCCACTGATTCCCCCAAGCACCAAAAATACAGAGCATCATTGCGCCAGACATAGTGTTCCATCTATACCTTGTGGCTAATAGCCACTGATGGAGCTCTTAACAGTTAAAGAGGGTGGGGAAGTACAGGGATGTGAGGGCATCCGTTTCAATTACAAAGCATTCCAGGGAAAGATGATGTAACTGGATTCAGGTTTTCCATTTTCAGTGGCAACCCTGCAATCCATGTGATGTTTAGTTTCACTCTTAAACAAGGAAATTATAAACTCTGAAAAATGGAAAGGGTGCTTATACAGCATGATAACTTCTTTATACTTTCACTAGTGGACTACTTTGAAGCTGTTGGGCTTGGATCTCACTTCCAGCTGAGTTAAATAAGGACATTTGACAATGTCCCTGCTATTCTGTGACTTGATAAAGTTGAAACGTAGCTAGTAGCAACTCCTTGGAAGAGTTTGCTTCTAGCTATAATTCTTTACAGCTTGTGCTCTCTCTCATGCTCCTGAAATAGCAACCAGACATTAGCATTTGCTCAAAAGCAATCTTAACAATCAGCTTAGAAAGGAACTCACTGGAGAGAAGTGTGGGGTGGTGGATCTTGATAAAATTAACATAATCAGGTAGCAAAAAATAATAAAAGTGAGACACTGATAAAGACGCCTATCAATCCCTTTGGGTGGGATAGCATGCCCTGCCAAAGAATTTGAAGGCACCTTATCCAATTTTAACTGATCTGACCTGGTGTGGCATAGTGATTAGCGTTGGATTCCAATCAGTGAGACCCAAGGTTGAGATCCCCTCTCTGACATCGAAGCTCACTAGGTAAACTGGGGAGGATAAAATAAAGGAGGAGAGAATGTTATAAGCTGCTTTCGGTCCCAACTGGGGGAAAAACAGGGTATAAATGTCTCAATAAAATATTAGGTATTAAAAAACCCAGAACAGAATAAATTTATCAATGACATCCCAAAGTTTAAAGTGCTTTCTACATGGTAAGCCTGTGTCGGTTTTATACTGCTGTAACTTTAAGCATTATACCCATCATAGCTTCCACCAAGGAATCATGGGAATTGTAGTTTGTTGAGATGTTAAGCCCCCAGAGCTACAAATCCCCAAAGTTGCTGGGGTGTGTGGAATGACTTTCAGCCTCAATCAGTGCAGTGAATATTCTTCAAGACAAATCCAACCTTTTCCATTGTTCTCAGCTTCTCAGAGATTTTGGGGGTGCAGCCTGGGGAGGATGAGGCTTAGCGGGAGGGAAGGATCTCAGCAGGGAATAATGCCATACAGTCCACCCTACAAAGCTGCCATTTCCTCCAGGGGGAGTGACCTTTGTCATCTGTGATTCTGGGAGATCTCCGGGCCCAACCTTGAGTTTGGCAACCATATTATTTGGCAGAGTTTGGCATTACTTTAATCATGTGTGGGTTATTATGCCATGAAGCAGATGTCCAGGGGATTGCCATTGGGCCCATTGGAAAAGCCCATGTGTATCCCGGGGAACACATGGATTTCCCCAAATAACGCCCCTTCCCCAACTATGGGAGCCCAGCATAGTATAGCGGTTAAAGTGCTGGACTAGGATCTGGGCAACCCAGGTTCCAATCCCTACTCTGCCATGGAAGCAGTCACACCCTCTCAGATTAACCTACCTCACAGGGTTGTTGTAAGGATAAAATGGAGGAGAGGAGAATGATGTCAGCTGCTTTGGGTCCCCATTGGGGAGAAAAGTGGGGAGATAAATAAAGTAAATAAATATTTCAGGTTGGGAAAATGGTGTATGGAGGAAGACTGAAGCATGTTTTCCATGTGGTGGTACACATCCTAACTGGACACCACCCATGGAGGAATGGTGGAAAACCCAACTCAAGTGTGATTGTATTGCGACTGTCACCAGGTGGGAATCCCGGACCAATTATCTGGCTTGGGTCCAAGAGTGGGTCTTCCTTCTCCATTTGCCCTCGGCCCCTGTCCCACTGCTGACACGCCCAGATGATCATGCGTCGGTGTAATGCAAGGGGGCATGAATTAAGCAATCAATACCTCTGGTAAAATGGATCACATGATTACATGCATTGGCCTGTTGAAATTTTATACCCACCCTTGGACAGCTGGGACATCAGAGGTGGGACAGGACCACTGAATGAAATTAGAGGGAAGGCATCACCATGCAACTTGCTGATCATATCATTTAAATCTGGCCCTTGGGACTGGAGGAAATTAGGAATGATTGGTGTAAGAGAAATTCCACATGCATTCACTATTTAAGTAGATGAATGATGGCAGATGGAAGAGCATTCCTTATGAATCCAGTATAGCGGGGTCCAGAATATCATTTCAGTGTAAGTGCTTTCTATATTTCAGCCAGTTACTATCCAGAAATTACATCTGGAGCTTTGACGCACCAGGCAAATCTCTTGAGAGGGTCCAGAAATCCTTTCCAAACAATGCCTGCAGACTTTAAAAAAAACCTCAGTCCAGGATAACCTGGGGTGGAACAGCATTTTAAAAGAAGCAGTGTGCTGCTGCAAGGGAGGATTGGCCAGTGTGGCCACTGGGAAACGTCCTGGTGGGCCAATGGGTGGTCCAGCTCTCCTTAGCCCTCCCCCCAAGCCAGGCTGGGCCATCATGGGGTCTGGGGGCAAGGAGGCCAGTGTGTCTGAGCGTGAACCACCACCAAGTGCAGGGAGGCCACAATGCCCAGGTTGGCCATGACATTGATGCTGTGCTGGATGGGAAACTGAGTGGACTACCACCACTGGGCCCTGGGCAGAGTTGATTCTGTGACTTCTCCCTGCTCCCCCAGACTGATTGGGGCCCACAAGGAGGGGTGTAGTGCACAGCTTGGCTTCCTGTTTGGCTTCCAGGGCCAGCTTGGCGTCCCATTGCATTACAGGCTGCTGCCAAAAATAGCAGTACTGAACAAATTTCTTCCTTCCTCATTGTATAGGGTTGCCAGGTCTGAGTTGGAAAATACCTGGAGACTTCGGGGGTGGATCCGGGAGAGGGCGGGGTTTGGGGAGGGGCATCAGCATAGTACAATGCCATAGAGCCCAC
This sequence comes from Gekko japonicus, assembly GCF_001447785.1. Classification (NCBI taxonomy): domain Eukaryota; kingdom Metazoa; phylum Chordata; class Lepidosauria; order Squamata; family Gekkonidae; genus Gekko; species Gekko japonicus. The sequence goes on from NW_015173825.1 coordinate 36,139, forward strand.
CATTCAAAGCAGCCATTTTCTCCAGGGGAGCTGATTTCTGTCAGCTGGAAATCAGTTGTAAAAGCAGGAAATCTACAGGCCCCACCTGGAGGCTCAACAACAAGCACACAGGGAACATGGCTAAGTTAGATAAACACAGAAAACACCGTGCTGAAATAATAAACACAATATTCACATGTACTAATAGGTAAATATATTTGCTTTTTATACACAACATCAGCTGAATCATCACAGTGAGAAATACAAGCTGCCTGCTAGCTTTACCTGATGGTTCATCACTTGGGAAATGTACAATAGGTTGCTGCATTGTTCGGTACAAATAACTATACATTGGTATTTATCCTCCATCAGGAAGAAGACAGTTGGACTCTTCATGTTATATAACTTAGTTTGAAAGTGTTTGGAATGTGATGTTGTAGCTTGAAAGTGTTTACAATACACTAGAGTTGATGTTGTGTATAAAAAGCAAATATGTTTAGCTATAAGTACATGTGAACAGGGGTCTTGTTGTAGAAAAAGAGCTGCCGGAGCTCATTAGCATAACTCATTAGCATAACTTATTTGCATATGCCACACCCCCTGACATCACCGGAAGTGACAGAAGGCCACACCCCCTGACATCACCGGAAGTGTGTCAGAAGGCCCGGCTACTTACCCTCCTACTTCATCCTCATTCCCAAACGGAATGAGGATCGAAGCAGAGGGCGGGGTAAAGAAGGGGCGGGGCTTCACCACGTGACCGCCCCGCCCCCTAGAGGTTCTCTTCCGGAGCTCCGTACCTGAGAGCTCCCCCCCGACTAGAGCCCTGCATGTGAATATTGTGTTTATTATTTCAACACGGTGTTTTCTGTGTTTACCCACCTGGAGGCTGGCAATCCTATCATTGTAACATATAGTTTTACTTATCCCAGGGCCTGATGACATGATGTATCCTTTGGTAGCCAATGATATGAAGAGGCACCTGGAAAACACACATTACAATGATTCCAGGCACAGAAGAAAGCAGAACTAAATGTGAAGGGGGGAGAAGGAGGGGATGCAACTCAGGGTTGCCTTTTCTACTGCAGCTGCACATTCGATGTAAGGATTAAGTCTACTCCTTGTTGTTAGATCACTCTCTACCCTTCTTTTATCCACTGCCTGGGAACTCGAGGTATTGCCTCCAGAGATTTACCTCAGTCCCAGGGGAATATATTATCATTAAATACTTTACATCCTGTTACACTGGAAAGATCTCAGCAGATGTTCTTTGCTTACATGGGGATCATCCGCTTACGTTCTTCAATCCTCTCTGAATGGTCTCTTTAGTCCAAAAGAGCATAAATCTTGTGTCATCTGTTTTCCATTTTGACCAAGGGACTGAAGTAACTCCATGTTTACATATTATCTGTTACTTCCAGAGGCTTTCTCTTATTGTTATTGTTTTTCAGTATCTATCTCGCACCCCCCCAAAAAAGGTGAGTCAGCCACAGCAGCGTTTTTGAATGTCTTAAGGGATGTGTATTTTTATGGGTACACAGCTGATAGATAAGTATACTTTTGCATCAGCAAAGTATCTAAATCATATGTTTCTAAGGGAGAAGAGTAACAGCTGCCTTATTTAAAAAATAGCCATTTGCCTACAAGCTGTTTCTTTTCCTGCAAAGCCAACATGTAGTAATTTCTTTGAATATGAACCAAGGCTGGAGGGCTGGTTATTCTTCTTCCTAGTATTTTGTTGTCCAAAATTGTCCAACGAATTGTGTTGAGGTGTGGTTTGGCTTCCTTGTACAGGCAAGGCAACCAGGTCAACTCACATTTCTCTTTGCTGATTTCCCACGATGAGCAAAGTTGCATTCTGGGTAATGTGGTATATGGCGAAGCAGTCATATGACCACTTCAGCACATGCTGGACTCAGTCCAGATTCACCTCATTCTACCATTGTGAACACGTGATGTTTTTCCTCTGTGGAATTCCTGAACTAGAAGACATTTGATCTTCATGTCCTAAAATCACTTTCAGAAACACTGTTTTATACCCTCAGCCAGCTGTTCATTCTACCATACCCCAAGTCTCTCTCCTAGGCAGGGGTCATTTTGCAGAAAAAGAGCTAGGGGGACTCATTAGCATAACTCATTAGCATATGCCACACCCCCTGACATCAGGGGCCCGGCGGTGGACCTGCAAGGCCAGCGGGAGTGCAAGGAAGCCCCGCCAAGGCCCTCCCTGGCCCCAGGCAGTCAGGGGTGGGGAGAGGCGGGGAGGAAGCAACTTACCCTCCCTCTTCTCCTGCCTCCTCCTGGCTGAAATGAGGGCTGGAAGCGGGGCGGCCGGAAGCAGGGGGCGGGGCTTCGTCATGTGCCCCGCCCCCTGCACCTCGCCCGGGGGAACTGTGTTCCCCCGCGTTCCCCCCGAAATGATCTCTGCTCCTAGGGGACCATGGGTTGGGTCTCCTTCAGATCTTAGGATCTTACACACTCAGAGGTTCGAGGAATCTCCATGTTTGATATTAAACAAGACGCTCATGATCAACCTATGTGCAATAAAATGTAGTGGCAAAGAGAACCATTGTGATCCCCATGGCAATGCTCTCAGACCCCAAGCAAGGCTCCTTCTGTGACTGTCTGAAGCCCCTCATACCCAGTCCATGACAAAAACTGATGTTTGCAGGACAATAGCTCAGCATTCTGCTAATCAATATCCTTCACAAGTAAGACCTAGCTGGAAACCTACTCATTGAAGGACACAGGTTGGGATGTAAGATAATTAAGAAAATAACAGAAAACCCATGAGGGACCCTAGCCAGTGGCATTAGGCATCCAGCATACCCCAACAGAAAAGTTAGTTACTTTTCTGTTGCAATCACTTGGCAATAAGCAAATAGAAAGGTATTAAAACTTCCCTTTTTGGAATTAGTTCTGCTACACAGACCTTTTTCCATCCATGTTTCTATCTCTTTCCAGGGGATCCCTGTGCCGATGATCTTGGGCACTGAAGGTATGGGCCTTGTGTGGGGTGCCATGGAGAGGGTGGGTGTTCTGTTGGTATACCATCTGTCTAGCACCCCAGCAGACACCCTGCTGAGGTTGGCTGAGGCAATCGCTGAGTGGGTCTTGCGTTTCCCCAGACTACTCATTCTGAGAGTCTTAATAGCCACACAGAGACCATCTTATCAGGAGCTGCCTCAGACTTTATGGCTGCCATGGCAACACTGGGACTCTCCTAGGTTATATTGGCTCCCACACATGAAGCAGGTAACATGTTCAATCTGCTCTTCTGTGCAGGGATTGATCTGAATTCCCTGGTTCTATGTGAACTGGTGCCATGGTCAGATCATTTCCTTGTGAAGGCCAATTTGAGATTAGTTCCCCCACACACACAAGGATGGCAAGCTTATTTACGCTCGCTCACAGAGACTTATGGATCCAGCCAGTTTCCAGAATCCTCTGCAGGATTTGTCTGATCCTGCCGAAAGGTCCCTTAATTAGCTAACTGAGGCCTAGAATAACAACAACAACAATTGAATTGCTCCCTGACCTCTGCACCCTCAGACTTTCTTGGCTCCATGGTTTACCAATGAGCTGAGGGAAATGTAGAGGGTGCTCAAATGGCTAGAGTGTTGTTTTCAGCAAACTCGTAACAAAGCAACACTTTATAGAGTCCACTTGAAGGACTGTGAGGTGGCAATGAGGGCAACTAAGCAATTATACTTCTCTGCCTCCATTGCATCTGCGAGATCGCATCCAGCTCAATTATTTAGAATAATCAGACAATTAACCAATGCTCCCTCTAAGCTGTGGAGTCTTGTGAGCAAAAATTCTACTTTGTAAACTACTGGCGTTAAAGTTACGAGCGAGCAATTTGGCAACTGCATAAATTAGTTTGCTTTGGAACTATCCTTCCTGAGCTAAGACAAAAATGTGTGAGCCGGAGGCTAAAAAACTGTGAGCTAGCTCACACTAACTCAGCTTAGAGGGAACACTGCAATTAACCACTATTCCAGTGACTTCTAAAGATGATAGAGATTTGGCCTTTGGCTGTGATTCACTTGCGACTTTCTTTGCTGATAAAATCTCCTCACTTTGTTAAGGGTTAGCAGCCAGGTTGGGTGTCAGTACCACAATGAAGGCTCCTTCTGCCATATCAGGTCCTTTTTTGGACTCCTTCAGCCCTTCAGCTTCACTACCTGACACTGACAGGGTCCTGGCAGCTATCAGGCCTACTATCTGCTCCTTGAATCCCTGCCCATCCTGGTTGGTGAAATCCTCCAGTGTGGTGGTGGGAGGAGCCCTGAGAGACATCATCAACCCGTCACTCTCAGGAATCTTTCCCTCGTTCCCTTAAGAATGCTAGCCAAATACTGTCTAGCCTCTAATCTTCCATTTCTGGAAAAAATAATTGAGCAAACAGTGGCCGTTCATCTCCAGGCTTCCCTGGATGAAACACTGGCACCTGATCCCTTCCAGTCCAGGTTCAGGTTGGGCTTCGGAACTGAGACTGCCTTGGTTGCTCTGGTGGACAATCTCCAGCTCCATCATAACAAGGGTGGTTCAGCACTACTGACCCTTTTGGACCTGTGAGCTGCTTTCAACACAGTTGACCATTTGGTTCTGGTCGACCACCTTGCTTCCCTGGGGATAACGGGCAATTCCTTGTGGTGGTTCGCCTCTTTCCTCCAGGAACACTCACAGAGTGGCCATTGGGGGTGAGAGGTTAACAGAATAGCCCCTGAATTGTGGGGTTCCACAAGGGTCCATCCTACCCCTGATGTTGCTTAATATGTGCCCTCTCACAGAGGCTGTCAGGAGGTTTGGAGTTGGGTGCCACCAGTATGCTGATGACATCCAGCTCTATCTCCTGCTCGAGAAGCAGCCAGCAGCTGGGAACTCATCCTTAGCCTCCTGCCTGGATGCCGTGGTGGAATGGTTAGGGAAGAGTTGTATGGAGTTAAATCCATCAAAAATTGAGGTCACGTGGCTGGGGAGGGGTGGGACAGGGATGAGCTTCACTACTGATACTCAGTGGAGTCCAACCGATCACAGCGAATTCTGTAAAGAGCCTGAGGGTCCGGCTTGACTCTTCCCTTGCTCTGGACAAGCATATGTCCATGGTGGCAAAGACTGCATTCTACCATCAGTGCCAAGCCTATCCATTGACCCCTATTTGACCCAGTCGGACCTTGCCTCAGAGATCTATGTGACGGTCACCTCCAGATTGGATTACTGCAATGTAATCTGCATAGGGCTACCCTTGAAAATGCTTCAGGAACTTCAAGTAGTCCAGAATGCAGCTGATAGGTTGTTGACTGGGTCCTCATGGTCAGCTTATATCACCCCTATTTTGCAGCTGCTGCACTGGCTCCCAATTAGTTTCCAGTACCGATTCAAGGTGTTGGTTTTAATCAATAAACCTCATAACAGTCTGGGGCCTTCATACCTGTGGGACTGCCTCTCCCAGTTAACCCCTGCACACATCCTCCAGTCAGCATCTCAGGGCTTCTTGCAAGTGCCTGGACCCTGGAGTGCCCATTTATCTTCCATCAGGATCAGGGCCTTCTTGGTTGTTGCTCCTGCCTTTTGGAACCAGCTTCCTGATGAGGCCCACACTCTGTGAGATCGTCACACATTCCACAGGGCATGTAAGGCTGCTCTGCTGCATCAGGTCTTTGGCTAAATTTTGTGGAATTGTCCATTGCCTATATCTGGTAATTGTTTACTGGGTAATTTCTTAGGAATTTGTTCTTATATTGCTGATGTCTTATGAATTTTTACTGTAATTGTATTTTTAGCTGGTGCTTTTTGATATTTAGATATATTTACTGTTTTGTTTTGTTTTTTAAGCCCCCGGGGGGATTTTTTATTTTTATTTTATAATACTACATAACCTACCAAGAAAAAATAGGGATAGGGGGACTACACTTAGGGAGGCAGAAAAGTTAACCCACACTAAGCCAGAAACCCAAGGTTAGGAGATCATTCCCTGTTAAAATGCTGTTATTAAAAAAAAAAGGCTGTTAATAAACAATATACTTTGTGAGGTCCTGTCTTTTTAAGCTTATATGTTAGATTGTTACTTGTTATGAGAAGATTTACCGAGCATCTCCTCCAGCTCGCTTCGTAAAGGCAATTTGCAAAGTCCTTCCGCCTTTACATCTATACTAAAATTCTCTAAATTCTTGATAGCTTCTTAGACGTTCACTGCAGCCCAATCTTCTTCCATCCAAAGGAATAGAACAACTAGTCTTAAGCCTCTTCTGCTCTGGTCTCGGGGTTCAGTGGCTTCTCAAAGGTTTCTTGATTATGAAGGGCACCTCCAGCTCTTTTTTCTCAACAGACTTTAAGACGACACTTTCTAAGAACACTCGCAGGGAAGAAGTTAAATCCTTGTAAATTTTTCCTGTTTCTCTTGTACTTTTTCTTCTTTTCTCATTGAGATCGCTGCTTAATTTAGTGTCCATCTCATTCGCTTTGAGAGCCCTCAATTCCATTTTTTCTCCGATTGCCTCCTGGAGCTGCCGAGACACAAATTGTTGATTTATCTTGGCAAGCTGCTGGTTAATACCAACAAGTTGCTCCAAGATCAGCTTGATGGCTTCTGCTACTAGTGCAGTGACGTCAACTTCCCTTCTTCTCCTCGGAGTTTTCGCCATCTTTTTTAGAGTATCTGCCATTTCAACGTTTTATTTTCAATAAAGTCTCTTTCTTCCTGGCTCTGCAAATTGCATACGCTGTTGAAAGCTTATGGAAATCTCCCACAACAGGCTTACACGCTTGCAAATAAAGTCTTTCAGAAGTCTCCATTTACAACTGTCTCTCTCTCTCACCCTCTCCTCTTCCGTTTATGTAAACGCGTCAGAGAGGCACCCCCCTCCAATCGCTTAAGGGGTTTCGGGAGGGGGATTTTGCTTCAAGTATCCATTTACAATTGTTTCTCTCTCCCTCCCCCTCCTTGTTTATGTAAATGCATCGAGAGGTGTCCCTCTCTCAGCACGTTATTGCTCAGAAAGTTTTTCCTTTGAGGGGGAGGGGATTTTCTCTTCTGAAGACAAATTGCTCATTTTCACTCACAGTCTGCTCCTTAACTCACAGTTCATTGTTGGTCTTTATCTTGACCACACTCTTAATCACTCCTCCGCTAGATCTCCTGTGCTTGATCGGGCTTGTGGCCTCGGTAAGAGGACGCAGTCAGCAAGAGAGACCGTCAGGGTGGAGGGGAGCCTCCATCTCCCTGCCGTTAGCAGGAAAAGAGGCTCACCCTCAAAAGCCCTATGCCTTGGGAGTTCTCCCTGAACTCCCGTGGGGGTACCTAACCAGCGGCATCTCTCCCCCTCGCTGCTGTGCGGTACTCCCCCCCAGAGAGCTGGGAAAGGCATCCATCATCGTTGTGTCGTAGACCCCGCCTCCAGATATATTCACTGTTGAATGTTTTGTTTTATTGTAAACCACTCTGAGACCATACAAAAGAAGATGTGGTATCTAAATGTAATAAATAAATTAAAAAATAACATGAGAACTGGTGTTTATCTGTGACCTATCAGAGCGATTGTCTACTCTGACTAGCAGCAACTTTTCGGGGTTGTAGGTGGAGGTTTTTCTCTTTGTCTACTATCCAGTCCTTTTTAAACTGCACATTCTGGGGACTGAATCTAGGACCTTTTGCAAGAAGAAGAACAAAATGTAATATGCTGTCTGTGTAATAATGCATATGCAAATCACGCTATGTATGTAATCATGTGTTGAGTTTATAGTTACAATAAATACACATCACTGGGTGAACACAGGCAGCTATTTATCATTTACTATTTTATTGTGCTGTGTGTATTAATTTGGTTAACTTATAATCTTTGAGCTCCATGCAGATGAATAACAGTGCAATCATAAATAGAGTTATGCCTTCAAAGCCCATTTGGGCTCAGAAGGGTATAAACTCTACTTAAGATCACACTGTAAGTCGCCCTAGGTTAAGCCCTCTCACCTCAAAGTAGTTTGGTCATGTTATTATCTTAGGAAGTAGTATAAAAAAAGATGGATGGCCCAGTGAGTACAACCTGACTGTCAAGACCTGCCCTGGCCCAGCAGTAGAGTGGGACAGAACTTTTTCAGAAAGGAGGATCCTATATTTATTTACTTACTCACTTACTTACTCACTTACTTACTTTACGGTCAACCCATCTTTCTTCCCAACAGGGACTTAGAGCGGCTTACATTGTTCTCCTATCCTCCATTTTTATCCTAACAATTACCCTATGAAGTAAATTAGGCTGAGAGGGTGTGGCTGGCCCAAGGTCACCCAGCAAGCTCCCATGGCAGAATGGGGATTCAAACCTGGGTGGCCCAGATCCAAGTCCAATGCTCTAACCACTACACATACTGGCTCTTCCATTCCCATCTGTGCCATATTTGAGGACCAAGTAGAGTCATAATCCCCAAGGGGAAGCCTCAAGCCCACCTTCGAGGAGGAGGTTTTACTCAGAGACATGGTGGACGAGGGGGAGGCAGAAGCCCCCTACTGGACCTGTCCATCTCCAGTACTGCAAGATAATCCTTGGGGCACAAAAGAGGAGATGAAAGCATGTCTGAGAAGCATGCAGCTGGTATCTTAGAACTCCTTTTTGAACAGTCCTACTCAAACGAAAGGAGTTGAGTGAGAATCCAGGTTCTTCTCAAGTCAGCACAGCAGGAAGAAAGGGGCAACCAAACAGGTAAAAACACCTCAGTTGCACTCAGATTTTTGCTATGAAGTTTCCCTTGGACCAGCTCTGGTTTTCTGCCTGGACACCTCTACTACTGGTTTGTTTGCTTTCTAAGTAATCACTACCTTCCAAATCCTTTGGAACACCACTGGTGTTGATACGGGTACAACTGTCAAACAGAGACCTTCAGTTGAAGGAGCTCTGTGGTAATCCTTAGCAGGAAACAGGATAAAGTTTGACGGGGTTTGCAGCAATATTCCCTCTAAGCTCTGAAGTCTTGTGAGCAAAAACTCCACCTTGTGAGATACTGGCATTAAAGTTGTGAGCGAGCGATTTGGCTGCTGCATAGATTAGTGTGCTCTGCAGCCATCCCTCCTGAGCTAAGACAAAAATCTGTGAGCTGGAGGCTAAAAACCTGTGAGCTAGCTCACACCAACTCAGCTTAGAGGGAACACTGGTTTGCAGATGTGTGGTAGCATGGACTCTCTGTAATAATCTGTAAAGTGGCAAAGATATTTTTTTCTGAAGATAAATAATTTGATCATAAATAAAACTTATATAATATAAATGCCAAAAGACTAGCAAGGACAAGGGTATCAGTCTGTCTGTGGGTAGCCTCAGCATCTCCAGAGGTTGAGAGGGTCAGCTGGAGCAGCCTGCCTGGCAATGGCCTGAACATGGCAGAATTCAGCCCCACCCCATAAGTCAATACACCAGGGTAGTTTGCCCTCCAGGGGGTAGGCCTATTGAAGCAGGCCTGCCCCAAAGGCCTGTGGCATGTCTAATACTAGAGGCGGGCATGAAGTAAACAACGAAGCAAAATTATTCATGAATTTTGCCCTGTTCATGGTTCGCAAACTAAAGTTCATGATGGGTCCAGGCAGAAAGATTGAGAGGCTAAGTGAATTGGATTCGCTTCTGGAAGTTCTACATGGATAGATCAGAAAGCTGGGGTTTAAAGGGAAAAACCACAAAAACAGCTGAGCAACCTGCTCTCTGCTACTCAGCTGTTTTTCAGGCATTCTTGTGCAGTCCCTTTAAAGTTTCAACAGCTAAAAGCTGTTTTTTAGGCTTTCTGCAAACCCTGTTTAAATCCCTTTCAACAGGGTTTGCAAGACCAAGAACCATGAATTGGTTCGGTTCGCAAACAAACCTCCTAGTTCAATTTGCTTCATGGTTTGGTTTGTGGTCAGCCACGAACCACAAACTGACATGAACCACTTATTTCTGGTTTGTGCCCTTCCCTATACCATATAGCAGGGAGAGGCAAGAGAAGAAAATCTAGGGTTGTCAACTCTAGGTTGGGGAATTCCTGGAGATTTGAGAGGGGGGGGTTGAGGAGAGATCCCAGCAGGCTATAATGCCATAGAGTCTGCTCTCCAAAGATCTTCTGATCTCTGTAGTCTGGAGGTTAGTTCAAGTGTGGCTTGATTCTTCATTCTCCATGGACAAATATGTGTGCTTAGAGACAAAGACTGGCTCCCTATCTATCTTGGGTGGACCTTGCCTCAGTAATTCACGCAATAGTAATCTCAAGACCAGACTACTGTAACAAGCTCTATGCAGGGCTACATTTGAAGATGCTTTGGAAAGTGCAAGTGTCCAGAACACAGCTGCCAGATTGCTGACAGGAATGTTCTGGTCAGTGCATATAACACCTATCCTACGGCAGCTGTACTGGCTCCCAAATAGTTTCCGGGGCCAATTCAAAGTGTTGGTATTTACCTTAAAAGTCCTAAATGGCCTGGGACCCTCACACCTGTGAAACTGCCTTTCCTGGCATGATCCTCCCCATTTTCTCCAATCTTCATCTTGGAATTTATTGATGGTTCCTGTTCACAAACTAATGAGGGCTGCCTCAAGCTGGTGGAACCAGCTGTCTCAAGAGGTGCGTGCCTTGCGGAACCTCCTTAGGTTCCACAGGGCATGCAAGGCCACACTTTTTGGGGCAGCCTTTGGGTGACTGTGATCTATCAGGCATCTGGTAAATTACGCTCCAGCTGTGTCTTCACCATCTATGCATCTACCCTGCTCGATAGAAAATAGATTTTAACCATGATAAATTATAGTCGTTTTATATTTTAAAATTTATTTATTGTATATTTTGTGCTGTTTTATTGGGTTATTTTATATGTTGTTAGCCACCTTGAGTCACATTCAGGAGAGAGGGACTGGGATATGAATCTGATAATTAAATAAGCAAGCTGAAATTCTGGGGAAATCTCCAGGTGCCACCTGGAAGTTGGCAATGACATGAGCAGCAATTGCACCCGGCGGGGCGGGCTCTGAGCCTTCACCAGCTGGCTGGGAGGAAGCAGGGAAGCCATTCAAAGAGGTAAAGAGCCAGGCTAGTGTCTGGCCTGGCCCACTCAAATCCTGCCAATCAACCCAGGAGTGTGCAAGGCAGGAAGAGGAAGGGGCGAATATACACCAGGGAGTCTCCCTTATAAGGGCCAGAGACTCAAGTCTGGGAAGAAGGTTAACTCTCAAGCTATGTAACTGGCTACAGGGGAGGACAAGAGAATGAGAGGAGGAAGACCTTGGCTGTTGTTAACGCCTTTTCTCTAGTCTGAGGCTTGTCAAGGCCTCCAAGAGGGACTCTGGAGGGTGTCTCAGCCATGCCCAACCCTGACAGTGTGGCAGACATTCAGACTGTACTTTGAAGCACATGTTCTGCCATCCAGCCAGTTTGGTGTAATGGTTAAGAGTGGTGGACTAATCTGGAGAACCAGGTTTGATTCCCCACTCTTCCACATGCAGCCAGCTGGGTGACCTTGGGTCAGTCACAGTTCTCTCAGAGCTGTTCTCTCACGAGCAGTTCTCTCAGAGCTCTCATGCCCCACCTACTTCACAGGGTGTCCGTTGTGGGGAGAGGAAGGAAAGGAGATAGTCAGCCACTCACAGTGAAGGGTGGGGTATAAATCCAACTCTTCTTCCTCTTCCTCCCTTTTAATTCTTTGAAGTCCATATAACAGTGCTTAGATTTATGGGAAGTAGTTAAAATGTGCTTGTGTATTACCAATATGACACATTTTCAAAAGTCCTTTTCTGCAAGATGTATAACACACGCTAAATAAATGACAGTGAAAAATAGTGTGAAATTTCCTGGCATATAACATTCTATCACGCCACGCTCCCGTGAATTCCCTGTGCAGCCATAATGGGAAAGTGTGCAATAGGAATGCGATTTTTATTTTATCGCTCCACTTTTCAAAATAGGTCTGTGCATCATTTTGATCACTTTTATATTTAGGGGAAAATGTTAACTTTCAACCTTCTCTCCAATTCCCTTTATAACATCTTTAAAAGACTCAGGGATAGTGTTGAGTACAATAGATTTTTTTAAAAATAAAAGAAACAGGGATCTAAATCTTCGTATAAATCGAACAGCTAAACCGTCGTAATATTGTGCTAGCACAGGGCAAATCACACCATGAAGTGAAGCAGGAACACTTAATGTGGTAAGCTTGCTTCCATTATCATTATCCATTATCATCTACTGCATTTATATGGTACCACAGACTGATTCTATCTGCTGTCCTCCAGCACACACATGCAAATAGTGGCTCATTCAGCATGTGGAAGCCTGATTATTGCCAGGGGTTAGCCAATGAGAATATATCTTGCCTACTCGAAAACAGCCATGTTAGCTGCCAGTTTGCATCTGAGTTTGTGATAGTTCTAGCCTTTAAAACCCATCACAGCCTAGAACCCCCAAAATGTATTATAGACTTGCTTACTTATATACCACCTGGTGGAACTCTCTGCCAGAAGATGTTCGTGCCCTGTGGGAGTTATTACCCTTCTGCAGGGCATACAAGGCAGAGATGTTCCTCCAGGCATTCAGTTGAGGACAGCAATGGGGACAAGATAACATCTGGCACTCTCAAGTTAAGATAACATCTGGCACACCCCATCCCTCATAACCCTTCCCCCTAGGGAGGCTGTGGAGCTGAATTCTCCCCCCCCCCATTTTTTAAAAATAGAAATGTTATTGAATTTTTAAAGATAAAGATACATATAACTATAAATGAAAGAGGAAAAACTTGGGTTACAGATTACAGATAGGTAAGCTTTGATAAATCTTTTGTTAGCAGAATGAAATCCAGCTGTAAAGCATTATCTTATATTTTGCTTCAGTAATATTTTCCCAGTCAAATTTATGTAAAGTTATTTTGTCCAAAATCGGGTACCAAATGTTTAACACATTGTAAAATTCACACTCATTTTGATTTGTGGTGTCATATATTGAGAATTTTCCCAACATATATATATCCCACGTTTTGTGTATCCATTGATTTACCGTGGGTGGATCTTTATTTTTCCAGTTTTTTGCAATTATTAATTTGGCTGTTGTTAGTAGGATGTTAATTAATTTTATTCTATTTGCAGGAGGACGGTCTGCAGGCCAGAGGTGGAGTAGCATTACTTTGGGATTCAGAGGTAAGTTATAATTTGTTAGTCTTTCCATTTTTATAGCAATTTGTTTCCAGTAAGCCTGTATGTGTTTGCACACCCACCAATTGTGAAAGTAATTAGCTCTTTCGCCGCAGAGTTTCCAACAGTATGGTGAGATATTGGGACTTATATGCGTTAGTTTTGTTGGCGTTAGGTACCATCTGGTAGTAACTTTTAAATTGGTTTCCTGTATGCTTGAAACTTTGGAAATATTCGCTTGAGTTTGCCAGATTTCAGTCCAATTCTCTTCAGTGAGTTGTATGTTTAAATCTTTGTTCCAAGTTTTCTGATAGCTTTACATTTGATGCTTGGGTTCATTGAGTAGGATGGTGTAGATTTTGGAAATAAGGCCTTTTTTTGTATTGCCTTTAACTAGTAGTTTTTCCAGTTCAATCCCCCACCCCCATGATCTAGTATATATAGGTCCCGGTCACATGGGCCAGATAACATGGGGGGGCGTGGCTCTTTGCGCCAGCACAATTAGACCTGCCAGAACGTGATCAGACACAACGGCGGCACACGCGGTTTCATCCGTCAGCACATTTACATCAAGGAGGACAGCCGGGGGAAAGCTGCGCGCCGGCGCAATCACATGGAACGATTCTCTTGGCAGCCCATGGAAAACCATTTGCTAGTACATTTGTTGAGATACTTTTCAACTGCGCAGCTTCAGCAGCAAACTGCAGGTTGGCCACAGGTGCGCTACGCTTGCCAGATGTTGCGGTGTGATCACGCCCTGAAAATCCGCCCAGCATTCGTGGCTCTCCGGTGGCAAATCCGGCATGTGAACGGGGCCGTATATTGTTTTAATCTATTGAATTTTTTTTAGGTGGCTTTAATCTTGATTTTAACTTATAGAATTTCTGTATATTACTTTGTTGAAAGCCGCCCTGAGCCCTACTTGTAGGGAAGGGCGGCCTAGTATATCTAATTTAATAATTAAATAAATAAATAATACTTCATTTATTTACCCACTTTTCTCAATGAGACTCAAGGCAGATCACAAAATATAAAAAAAGAAACCATTCATTTTGCAGTGCAGGACATCCAATAAACCGTGCACAAGATGATGCCAAAAAAACACAAAACCCCATTGTAATATACTGCAATTCGGTACTCTTATAAAAGTGCCCATCTGGAACTGTTCCCTTACATGGCAGTTTTAATCCCTTTATAAAAATGCCCTCCTGAACATTTCTGTTCTGCACATTCTGTGGAATGATAGAAACATGGGACACCCCCCCCCCCGACCCCCAGGCTGTGCCACAGGGTGGGAGCCAACATGGAGAATATGTGCCAATGGGCAGTTGTTACTTGCAGCAGGCCTGTAGCTATGGTGGGGCATAAAGGCCCAGCCCCACAAGAGTTTTTCCAGTAAATGCTTTTTTCAATCATTTAAAAACATTTTTAAAAGGCCTGTGCTCCCTTAAGCAGAGTTGGGTGCTGTAGCTGACTAATTCCCACACTGAGCAAGGGGGTTGGAGTAGGTGACCTCTATGGCCCCTTCTAACTCTGTGTCAGGAAACTAGTCTCCTTCAAGAGAGTTTTTCTGCCTAAGTGTTAGCTTTCTTGACTATAGAAATAGAACTAGTCACCCCCACCTGCCGGCTTGTTATCAGAATTGTTGCTTAGGCCGGCAGAAGTGATTAACCTGCAACAGCTGAGAACTGTCATCTAAAGTGGTTGACAGCTTGCAGTTTAGAGATCTATCCTGGTAACCACTTTCTATTGGCAAAATGGCTTTTCTTTCTGCACTGAGAACTTCAGCCCCACCAGGAAAAAAATTGCCCCACAAGCCACAAAATCCCAGCTGTGGGCCTCACACCCTCGAAAGGCTTTGCTCAGATGAGCAAAGATGGCGTGGCAGAGCACAGTGCAAGAGGCGGTCCTGAAGATATGTGTATGAAAGGGTATTAAGGTCTTTGTAGGTGATAACTAGGGTTGCCAGCTCTGTGCTGGGAAATACCTAGAGATTTGAGGGGAGTGGGGAGCCTGGGCAGGGTGGGGTTGGGGGAGGGGAGGTGCAATGGCATGATTGCAGAATGGATGTGATGTCCCCATGCACAGTTAGCAGTCCTTGAGATGCCTCCTATGAGTTGTCTCCCTGCTTAGGGGTGCCCAGATCACACCAACTACAGCTTGTTGTACTTTTTTCCCCATAAGAGCCCCCCCCTTCTCAAATGGGGTTCTTGAGGAGGTTGCATTAGAGACTGAATTCACTGCCACAGGAAGTGGTGGCGGCTACAAGCATGGACGGCTTCAAAAGGGAATTAGATAAGCATATGGAGCAGAGATCCATCATTGGATATTAGCCACAAGGTATAGATAGGGGCTCTGGGGCAAGTGATGCTCTGTCTTCTTGGTGCTTGGGGGGGTCAACAGAGGGAGGGCTTCTAATGTCCTGGCCCCACTGGTGGACCTCCTGATGGCACCTGGTATTTTTGGCCACTGTGTGACACAGAGTGTTGGACTGGATGGGCCTTTGGCCTGATCCAACACTGGCGTCTCTTATGTTCTTATGTTCTTATGATGAGGGGCTGCAAGGCAGTTTGGTGCATGGACTCTGATTTGAGAGAACAGAATTTGATTCCCCACTCCTCCACTTGCAGCTGCTGGATGACCTTGGGCAAGCCATAGTTCTGTCAGAGCTGTCCTTGAAAAAGGGCAGTTCTTGAAAGAGCTCTCTCAGCCCCACCTACCTCACAGGGTGTCTGTTGTGGGGAGGGGAAGGGAAAGGAGTTTGTAAGCCGCTCTGAGACTCCGAGTGAACGGCGGGGTATAAATCCAATCTCTTCTTCTCTTCATCACAGCCAATGTGGTATAGTGGTTAGAATGGCAGACTAGGGCCAAGGAGACTCGGGTTCAAATCTCCACTGTGCTGCTGAAGTTTGGGCCAGTCGCACACTGACAGCCAGACCTACCTCACAGGGTTGCTGTGAAGATAAAACAGAGGAGAGGAGAACAATGCAAGCCACTTTGGTCCCCTTTGGTGAGAATGGTGGAGCATGATGTCATGCACTTAATTTTGGCTACAGTTCACAGGAGAAGATGATCTCTTTTTGTGTTGCTGCAGCTCTTTGGCAGGAGGCAGAGCTGCTCATTCAGTGTTCAAACTATCAGTAAACATCACAAGCATAGCAAGCTACAAGGTGGCAACTTGTGAGTGGCGCAAGCAGGGCACACGCCTTGTGTTTAGATAGTGTATAATCATGTAGCTGGGGAGGGAAAGTGGCATGGTGTAGCCTGATCTCATCAAACCTTGGAAGCTAAACAGGGTCTGTACTTGAAAGGGAGACCACCAAGGAAGTCTCTGCAGAAGACAATACTGGCAAACCACCTCTGCCTCTCGCTTGCCTTGAAAGCCCCTTGCTGGGGTGGCCATTGGTTGGTTGTGACTTTACACGCACAGTAATCCGACCAGATGAAAACAGTCCCCTAGCCACGTATGCCACCAGCAGCTTGATTTGTTCCTCACCCACGGCAGAGAGCTTCCCTGAAGAGATACCAGTCTTAAGAAACTAACGTGACTAACGTGAAGACTGATTCCAGGTGCCATCAGGAGGTCCAGCAGTGGGGCCAGAACACCAGAAGGCCTCCCACTGTTGCCCTTCCCCCACAAAGCACCAAGAATACAGAGCATCGCTTGCCCCAGACCGAGAGTTCTTATCTATACCTTGTGGCTAATAGCCACTGATTGACCTCTGTTCCATATGTTTATCCAATTACCTCTTAAAGCCACCCAGGCTTGTAGCCACCACCTCCTGTGGCAGTGAATTCCATGTGTTATTCCCTCCTTGGGTGGCGAAGTACTTCCTTTTATCCGTTGAAACCCGACTGCTCAGCAATTTCATTGAGTGCCCACAAGTTCTTGCATTGCAAGAGTTTTATTCAATTTGTTGGTCTCAAAGGTGCTTCTGGACTCAAACTCTGTTGGTCTCCAGGTTTGCAGGGATCTGGATAAGATGACTACCTGTGGGCCCGCTGGACCCTCATATTAATAGAAAGAGCAGTGATACACCACATACTTGACACCATCTAAGGAAGAGGAGACTTCAATAAGCCAAACTAATAGTTTCATTTGTGCAGAGACCATGAATCAGAGTCCATTGAATCAAAAGCATTCCCAGATCTTTTTGAAATCAACCTTTCTTTCTTTCTTTTTTTAAAATCAGATGCATACATGCAGAGCTGGGAAGCAAATCAGCTGCATCCATTAATCAGGAGGCGACTCGGGAATTAAAGACCTGAGGTGGTTTCTGCCAGACTATATGGATTAGGACTCTGGCTCAGGCACGCTGCTGGCTCTCTGCTCTCGCTTTCTGAGAACAATGACTGCATAAAGTGTGGATGTACCTCCCCACTCTGCATGTTGCCCCTTTTGAATGTGTGATGTCAGGGTCATACAAGGAAGGCACGCAGATAGAAAGAAAGGGGAAAAAAACATCTCTTGAATAACTAGAAACAAAACACAGCCCTGGCTCTTAAAGCTAGCTACTCATGCAGAGCAAAAAATAAAATTGTGGATTTAGTTGGTAAAAAGTGGATGTCGCGATCAAATAATTCCTTCTAGAACAAGATTCTTACAAGTTAAAACAATAATCAGCATTACATTTGAAACGGCTCAGTGACAGCAGCAGCAACATTTGGAGCACTTCAGACATACTATAGCCAGCCCTGTTGAGTCATTCTCGGTGAGTGGAGGGGACCAGGATCATACCCGCTGTTCCTATCCCACACATCCATGCTTGCAAATGAAATTTTGTATTTTCATTGTACTAGTCTGTGATGTACTTGTGCAAGTGTAAACTACACACCTGATCGGGACCCTGATTTTTGCAGCATCCTTACTGTGCAAGCCTATGCAGAGTTACTCCACTCTAAGCCCCTTGATTCCACTCTAAGGATAAGAAGGAATCAGTAAATATAATGGAGTAGGGGATTCCCCACTCCCAAATGTTTCAGTCTTGCATGTGCAGGCTTGGATTTCCCCCTCCCTTCCCTTTCTTTTTGCAGAATCACAGCCAGTTAGCTCAAAAATTTGGGTTTTGGTTGTAGATGCAGAATGCATACAGAATGCACAAATAAATAAACCGGAGGGGGGGGGGAACCAGTGCAGAGAGAATGCATGTCACTGCAAAAGCAACCTTTAAGGCTTGACCCCTCGGATTCTCCAAAGCAAGCTGTCAGGGCAGAAAGAGCCATAGTGCAACTACAGTGAGCTACAGAGTTGGTGAGGGGAGCAAGCAAGTATGGAGCTGTGGTTGCCAGCCTCCAGGTGGTGGCTGGAGATCCCCTGGGCTTACAACTGATCTCCAGATGACAGACATCAGTTCACCTGGAGAAAATGGCCATTGTGGAAGGTTAACTCTATGGCATTATACCCTCCCCAAACCCTGCTCTCTCTAGGCTCCACCTCTGAAGTCTCCAGGTATTTTCCAACCCAGAGCTGGCAGCTCTAGGCCGAGCCCCTGATAAACTAATGGTTTAACTAAATAAAAATTGGCATTACCTGTTATACAAATTCCATCCAATAGGAAGCTACAACTCATCAGCCTTGAGCAATAAGGAACTAGATATGCAATGCCAAGTCATAGGTCAGTGGAAAGAGTCTTCGCAGCCACCCAAGCAGAGACAGCAGCATACTAGGTACCTGGATTGTTCAAGCAAAGACTTTGCTTTGTCTTGAACAATCAGTAGGGTTTCCATTTGCCCACCTATGGTGGGAGACCTTCAGGCAGTTGCAGTCCTTGCCTGCTGATGTGCAACTGATACGCAGGTGGATTCTGGAGCCAAGGAGGGGGTACCATAGAGTTTCTGACAATTGCTAGAGCTACCCTTGTCACTTCCAGGTAGCTCTATAAATCACCAGGAACTCTGCTGTCAGAACTTCCAGTAAGTAGCCAAGGCCTTATTTTTCTCTTTAATTTTTCTCCTGCATGCTGCCCCACCACCATCACAACCCTCCCCTTCAGACCGTTATTAAAACACATCTTATCACTACTGATGAACCCTTCACAAGATTGTAAGGAATCCTGAGGTTTCCCAGAACATTGCTCATGAAAGAAGAGGACAGATGGACAGTCTAACCTATACATCCAGCCCCCCAGGAGATTGTCCCTGAGTGGATGCTCCTTGCTTTATTGGGTTCCCTGGTCTGAATTGCAGAGGCTATCCTTCCTCCAAAGTACATTGTCCTAAAGTTTTATATCCTTTTCATTTTCACTTTAATGCACTCCAATTTTTTATAGTGGTCCTTAGCACGGGGGGAAATTGAATTATACAGAAAGCACTGGCTTGCAAAACGTGGCACTCAGCAGTTAATGTGCGAACAATCTAACTGACTTCAGCACACTGGGATAAAAAATGCTAAAAAGGCCATTCGGCCTTTGTGATTCCAAAGACAATACCATTGCCTAGCACCATCTTTCTATGATCACTGGTAGTAAACTTTGTCATTGCCCAATGGATGTTGAAAATATATTGATTCTTCTTTAAAAATGGAGGGCCTACAGCTTATTCCTGAAAGTGTTTACTTGGAAGTTCCATTAACCTCTTTGAAATGCACTGAATCACTGTTTTGTTTTTCTAAATATGTATAGAATCGATCCATCCAACATTGTACAAGTGGTTGTCTGTAGATATATTAGATGAGTGTATGCAGGGGTCATTTCCTGCAGGAGCGCACAGGAGTGGAGCTCCGGCAGTAAGGAGCCCAGGGGAAGGGCACATGCAACAAGCCCCGCCCCCTGCTCCCAGCAGTCCTCAGTCAGGCCACGAGGAGCAAGAAGCAGCCAGGTAAGCTGCAGAGCCCCCCCCCCGCCCGCCTTCAAGTACAAGTTCTCCCTCCGCTGTGAGGGCAAATCTGCGCATTCCCGCCCCATAGCTAGCAATCCAAAAGAATCCAGTGGCACCTTTAAGACCAAGTTTTATTCAGGTACAGGCTCTCCCTCCTCTGCGAGGACAGATCTACACATTCCCCACCCCCCATAGCTAGCAATCCAAAACAGTCCAGTGGAGCCTGAGCTGTGGGTGTTGCCTTCTGACACACTTCCGGTGATGTCAGGGGGTGTGGTATATGCAAATATGCAAATATGTTATGCTAATGAGCTCCTGCACCTCTTTTTCTATGAAATGACCCCTGAGTGTATAAAACCATCTTAGACTGAGTGAGACCACAGGCTCATCTAGTTTTGTCTATTCTGACTGGCGGAAGATATCCTAACTCTCTCTTTTTCTCAGTATTAGCTATTTGGCATCCATTAACATTGGGGAACAAGCCTGGGATTTTATGCATACAAAACACATACTCCATTGGTGAGTCACAGCTGTACTCCATGCAGCCATGATCCTCTGGCACCATCAAGGTCACCCTCAACCATGGTTTCCGGCAGGTTTTCTCTTCCCAGTAACTTTCATCTCCTTGTAGAAGTGGGTGGACTACTCTCCTTCCTACCCTTTGCAATGTGTTCTAGAAATCAATCACAGTAAACTGATCGGCAGTGCAATCCTGAACCAGGTGACATCCTTTGAAGTCAATCAGTTAAGAAGGCATAATTCTGTTTAGGGTTGTATCGCTAATTCTTCATTCTCTAGACAAGGCGCGTGAGGATAAATGCAGCAGAAAGAAATGGTTGTAGTATTTGAAGCTGGGAAGGAATCCGAATCTAGTCCTTTACTATAGTTTCAGGTGTCTGATGAAGAGAGCGTTGATTCTTGAACGCTTACACACACCCCCAAGTATTGTTGGTCTCTAAGGTGCTACTGGACTCAAATCTAACTAGTCCATTACCATTAGACCTCATGATAAAGAGGCAGGCTTTTAAACTTAAGAATCACATCAATGCTGCTTGCAGGAATCTTGCAATTATCACATGATAGCTTCACTGTATGCAAGGACTATCACAGGAAGAACTTACTTATCCCATGAACCTTCAATATGCTCTATAGTGTACATGAATACCCTTCACTATGAGTATGAGGTAAGCTGAGATAATAAACCAGTGGTTGTCAATCTATGTGCTCTTGGACTCTATCCTGACACGAGAGGAGCTGAAGCATGCCTTGGAAAACCAGGCTAACGTGCTAGATGCAGTCTCACCATTCTGTGCCAACAAAGTGGGGGAGTCTCTGTAACATACTGGTCCCTCATCAAATTTCTATTAATACGTGGTTTTGATGTCATCCCAAGGGAGAAGGAAGGGTGCAGTAGGGTTCCCATGCTATATTGACAGGTGCATAGGAATCCCAGAAGCTTTACCATTTATCAGAAAGGTCAGTCATATACCTGAGCCTTAATAGGATAGGCAAAGGGAAGGGTGAGGAGATGGGAGACAGTTTTAATAGGGATATCCTATAGTTAGAAGGGTAGCCCCCATTCATTGCTTTAGGAAGTGATGGGGGGGGATAGGTATCTTTCTGAAGATAAGAGTTTCCCTAATCTAGTGTGTGTCTGTTGGGCAAAGCCCAACATAAGAAGGTCTTACAATAGTTGTGCAAATTGTTAGGCTTTAACAAGACTACGGGGGTGGGGAAGTCCCAAGATTCTGAGACATATTCATCTTTAGGCTGTTGCAGGTCCATGGGTGGAATTACCAAGATGGCATTCTCAGTTTAAGGAGAAAAAATTATAATAGGATGATAGGAAGAGATTCATATTCTACATGGGGGGAGGATTGAACCTCAGCAAGGTTTTTTTGTGGTGATACTCGCTGGTACTATGGTGATACTCGCTGGGACAGTCATCTTGGGGAGGGGCCCTCTCAATCACTGCAACCTTATATATGAGTCCTGGCACTTGTGTGTTTTTTGGTTTGTGTTTGTTTGGTTTTATTGTTTTTTTACCACCCCCACCCCCCAAGCACTTGGTCTGAAAGATGACACTATACTTCCATTGGCAAAGAGTCCATTTCGAAGCCACTACCGAACATGAGTTACTTTCAAAACCCACCTAAATGTAGGGAAGAGATTGAGGTGGTGATGCTCTAACTGAAGTGCAATGGATGTGATGAAAGCATGACTTGGCCTACCCCCAGTGACTGGCAGCAGAAAGAAAGCCTTGCTGTTTGTGGAGAACATCACTCGATGGCAAGATAGGGCTGTTTGGGACAGGCCTACAGTGCGGCTATGGCCAAGGGAAACTTGCCCTGCTTCTTGCCAACCCCTTTCCCAAGCAACTGTGCACCAGAAACAGCAGGATTCCTTTCCCTAATGACTACTCAGTGACTGAATATCAGTCGTTTAATAGTGCTAGTAAGGATGCTTCCAAAATGCTCCTCAGAATTCCTGGTTGGAGTTTGGAGGCCTAAATGACTCAGTAGGGAGACCTCCAGCTACCTGTTTTTGTTGCAGACCTCAGTGGACTGGTGGGAGGGAAAAAATGTTTTAAAAGGGTGCTGTGCCAACAGCATTTTGTTATTTCTGCTGAATACCTGGATGTGACATGATGTCACCAATGTGACAATGAGGTGGCGGTGTAGGATTTGGGCAAAACTCTGTGGCTTTGCCCAGATCCTACAGTGTCATCTCAAAACCACACTGGTGATTTTATTAATTATTAATTTCCCCACAGCTGCGTAGAGCATTTATGCTGGCCCGTTTTAATGTGCTCCCCTCTGCGGTTTTAGCAGGAAGATTTAAGAAAATACCCTACTCTGTAAGGTTCTGTGATTGTGGTTCAGAGGAGATTGAAACAATCGAACATGTATTTCTCTATTGTAGTTTGTATGAGGACATTCGGGCAGCCTATTTAGAAGATATTCTTAAGAATGATGCCAAGCAATCCGATGACAGAATGTTGTATCGTTTACTGGCTTCACAAAACATAGTGGTTATTGAAGCGGTTGCTAAGTTTTGTAACTGCCTTATAATGAGGAAGATGTGTGTTAAACCCATGAACTGAATGGTGATTGTGTATGATTCTGATCTATGCCAATAAAGGTTTTGAACTGAGAACTGAACTGATAATTATTAATTTGATTTCTAGCCCGCCCTCCCCTGCGCAGCAAGGCTCAGAAAATACCAGAAGTGATTTCACATCATTTGTATTATTGTATTACTGACTGCCATCTTATTGTCTAATGGCCGATTGATGCATATATAGTATTTTATAGGTTTTTTATATTTAGGTTAATTGTTGCTGTTTATATTTTTGTATCTGCATTGTGGCACTGGCAGTGTAGTGTTATTTACTCCTGTTCCCGCCCCTCTTGCTGTGACTCAGCCTTGTTTCCAAACTACAGTTGCTGCATTGCACACTCTCCATTGTTTTCTTCTCTATTTCCAAATTACATATGGCGTGCTGTGCATCTGCAGTTCACTACCAGTTTCTAGTTCACTCACATTGCAGCCCTCTGCGCTTTGATGTTTAAAACCACATGGATAAAACACAGCAAAAAAACAAAGAATTCTTGATGTCCTTGTCTCACATGACTGCATCAAGACTCCTTTGGGGTCACTTTCTCCCAAAGTGCAGGAAGATGGGCACAGAACAGTAAAATATTACACACTTTCACACTCACACAAAGAGTCTCGATGCAATCAAACGGGAGAGTTGCAGTATTCAATCAATGTCCCACACCAATAACATTTTTGGTGTGTGTGGGGGGGATATAGAAATTTTTGGAAACCTGTGGCAAATTGTGCATGTTCTAATTCTGGAATTAAGTTTAGGAATTTTCCCAGTTAAACCAGGAAGAAAGGTAGGCACAGTAGAGTGAACCCATCAAACATGAAAGGGATAGAATGGGGCAAAATCAAGTCATTCCTAGTTTTGACCTCCCCTCTGGATGGTCTACCACCAGTTTGAGAGTTTGTTGCGGGTATCATCTATTGAACAGCAGTGTGGTGTAATGATCAGAGGATATGACTAGGTTCTGGACAGGGAAGGTCATTAGGTGACCTTGGGCCAGTCATTCTCTCTCAGCCTGACCTCACGGGGTTGTTGTGGGAATACAGTGGAGAAGAAAGGAATGTTGTTCAGCCACTTTGGGTCCCCACTGGGGAGAAAAGTGGGGTCTAAATATCTTAATAATTAATGGTCCGATACGTTGCCATGTGCTCGTGCAATCTGCCGTGTATAAATCTCTTTCTGTTTTATGTACTTGGTTGAAACCTTTAGAGATGCAGCTTGCTTATATGAGATTTCTTTGTACTTCCACCTTGGAAGTCAGATCCTTTCAAAGCAGCCTGGCTTAACCTGTCAGATTCGGGCAAATCCATCATCTCTAGCAAAAAACGTGCATTTTCAGAAGCATGACCCAGCAGAGACCAATTATGTTGCAAACTCGGGAACGAAACCAAGTGTGGCTGATGCCTCTGGACATGCTACGTCACGAGACACAGCACGATAGTGGAGAAACTTGAAAAGAAACATAAATAATAAAGAGGCCCTGGGATTTAGAGGCAGTCCTTAAATAACCCCTTAGGTAGTGCTTTTCTCAGCCTGGTTCCCCCCCCCTCAGAGCTGACAAATGCAAGAAAACGTCTCTCATATGTACTTCACTTCAATTCCCTTTTCACACATGCAATCTTCATTGACCCAGAACAGCAGGGTTATGAATAATAATATCTGCATAATTTATTCATCCAATTGCACAATTATTTACCATATAAATAATGTAATCATTTTTCTCCCCCATTATTTGTTTTGCCCACTTTATAGAGCGTGAAGAGGGGGGAGAGAGCCCAAATGAATTAACCGAGTAATTTGCTCAACAGATTCTGTGAACATCTTTAATAATCCTAAAGAGTACACAATCATATAAGGTTCTCTGAGCAAAGAGAAGCTAATTACCTTGAAAATTATTTTCTCCACCTCTTCCTTCAGTTGTCCTTGGGTGGATTCAAATGGTGGTTTGGCTGAGGTGCTAAAGTCATTAAGTAAATAGTGGAAGACACTTCAACATGTCACAGACAGAGGGTAACATCATAGACCAGAAGAAACTATGTATTTACTTGATGGTGGAAAGTGCCATCAAGTTGCAACCAAACCAGTTTGGTATAGTAGTTAAGAGTGTGGACTCTAATCTGGGAGAACCGGGTTTGATTCCCCACTCCTCCACATGCTCATGTGACCTTGGGTCCATCATAAGCTCTTTCAGAGCTGTTCTCTCATGGGCAGTTCTTGAGAGAGCTCTCTTAGCTCCACCTTCCTCATGGGGTGTCTGTTTTGGGAAGGGGAAGAGAAAGGAGATTGTAAGCCACTTTGAGACTTCTTCAGGTGGTGAAGTGTAGGGTATAAATCCAATCTCTTCTTCTTCTCCTTCTGGTGACCCTGCAAGGTTTGCAAAAGTAAAACACAAAGGTGGTTTGCCATTGCCTTTCTCTGTGTAGCAACTTTGTATTTCCTTGGTGGTCTCTCATACAAGTACTAATCAAGGCCGAACCTGCCTAGCTTCCAAGACCTGACAAGACTTGGCCAGATCAGAGGATTTATTTACTTTCTGTTTTCTTATTACCCCACCCTTCCTCCAAGAAATGCACTGCAGCTTGCATGGGGAAACACCCAGCACAACTCGAGTAGGAGCCGCCGCCACTGTACCACCACTGCACCGCTACCGCAAAGTGCGGGGATGCCATTGGGGTGCATGATGGCCCTGGGCCGAAGATCGGAAGGCAGCGTTGTCTTGGAACTTGCTTCATTGTTCTGGGTCCATCTTCCAGAACCCATCTTGGAATTATGAACTTTCAGAGCACCAGCACTTTATTGTAATTTTGTATCGTTTTATTCTGCTTTTAACTGTTTTATTATGGCTTTGTGCCCTTATTGTTAGCCGCCCTGAGCCCATTGGGGAGGGTGGGATATAAATTTGAATAATTAAATAAATAAATAAACTGTGAGGACTTCCCCCTTCCATCTGAGATCCCCTTGGATAGTAGGATCCCCCTCTTATTTTGGACTTAGTTGTTTTAATAGGCACCCCCTTTTACAGCCTAAGTGCCAAGGGGATCTGAAACTTGGGGAGTCTCATAAAGGCACCAAGGTATAGCTATGACAACGGAAAATCCCAGGAAAGAAGAGAAAGGGCATGCTGGAAGTAGAAACTGATTAAGTGCAATCTTCCCCAGCTCAGTTGCATATTGTTCCCAATAACAAACATTTTTTCAACATTGGAGACATGACCCAATATCCTGACATACCCCAGAGTTGTCTGCCCAGCCCATGGAACTTGCCATTTCATTAACCAATGCTCGGTTCCTGTTTTTCCTCTTTCTTTTTAACTCAATCAAGAAGGACATTCAAGTGATTAATTTACCCTCCATCATGTTTCAG
This sequence comes from Gekko japonicus, assembly GCF_001447785.1. Taxonomy (NCBI): domain Eukaryota; kingdom Metazoa; phylum Chordata; class Lepidosauria; order Squamata; family Gekkonidae; genus Gekko; species Gekko japonicus. The sequence goes on from NW_015173825.1 coordinate 62,539, forward strand.
GAGCTATTTTGACTCACCCAAACTTTTTTTTCCATGCAGATCTGGCTCCCTTCAACCTAATTAAAGTACCATTCCAATGTATTTGAAAAAAATGTGCCTTGCACACGAAAGCTCATACCTTGAATAAACCCTTGTTGGTCTTAAAGGTGCCACGGGACTCTAAATTTGTTCTAATTAAAGTATGTTAATCATATTGCCACAGCCAAACTCTGGGCCAATGCAGATCTGGTTCACAATAGCCTAATCAAGGTATTTTTCCCTTCAAAGTTTCTGAACAACTTTAAACTAGCCAGTAAGATTCAAAGTTTTTATCTTAACCCAATCCAAAGCCAGGACACCCAAATCCCACCTACACTGGGGATCTTCTGTCCATAAAAAAGAAGAGAAGAAGAAGAAGAGATTGGATTTATACCCCGCCCTTCACTCGGAGTCTCAGAGCGGCTTACAAACTCCTTTCCCTTCCCCTCCCCACAACAGACACCCTGTGAGGTGGGTGGGGCTGCTTTAAACTAGCCAGTGAGATTTAAAGTTTTTATCTCAACCCAATCCAAAGCCAGGACACCCAAACCCCACCTACACTGGGGATCTTCTGTCCATAAAAAAGGTTCTCTAGCACTAGCAAATTGTTTCTCAAATCCCTGGTCCAGATCTCTGCAGGTCAGAACTCTGGTCTGCAGGGTTTTACTCCTTGTTTAGCCAGCTCCTCGAACCTCAGCTGTATTTGCCCCTGGATCTTTTCATACTTCAAGCCCAGAATTTAAGGTCATATGTCCCTTCCCTAAAACTTCCCAAACTCCTCCCTCCAGTGTGCCTTCTTGTTGGTGTGTGTATGTGTGTTTGTGCATATGTGATTACTCAGGGAATCCGTTCTCAGGTGCCCAGTGTAGGTTCTTTATATTTTTATTCTTTTTTATTTTGTATACAATGAAGTTATTTGTTTGTGTTCACAATCACTCTCTCACCTCCCTTTTCATCATAATTTTTATTTTGAGGTACCGCCACTGAGATCCACCCTAGTATACACAGACTACAAGGTCTCGTGTTATTCCTTTCTGAAACCCTTTTAAAATCTAATTTCCCCTTCTCTGGCTCCACTTTGGGTAACATAACTCGTCCTGTTATGGTGTAGTGGTTAAGTGAGCAGACTCTAATCTTGGAGAACTGGGTTTGATTCCCCACTTCTCCACTTGTACCTGCTGGATGACCTTGGGCAAGCCATAGTTCTGGCACAGCTGTTCTTGAAAAAGAGCAGCTTCTGTCAGAGCTCTTTCAGCCCTACCTACCTCACAGGGTGTCTGTTGTGGGGAGGGGAAGGGAAATGAGTTTGTAAGCCGCTCTTCTTCTTCATCATCATCTTCTTCTTTTTCTTCTAACAGCTTCAGTCTGGTTATATTTATTCATTTAATGCCCTATTTTTCTTCCCAATGGAGACCCTAAGTGACTGTCAAACAGTGTTCTCTCCTCCTCTGTTTTATCTTCACAGCAACAACTCTGTGAGGAAGGTTGGGCTGAAACAGGGCTTTTTTTGTTAAAAAAGCCCAGCAGGAACTCATTAGCATAATAGGCCACATCCAACAGCAGAAATTCATTACCATATTAGGCCACACCCCAGGTCAAGTCGGCTTAACCACCAAGTCTCCTTGAAAGCACCTCACCTGGCAATGTGATTCATTTAAATTGCCTTCCCTTGGCTTGCCTGGGTGCCCTGCAGCTGCAAGGCACCTGGGCAAGCTGGCCCTTGGACAGGCCAGGGAAGGCACAGGGAGGCATTTAAATGCCTCCCCGATCTTTCCAGAAGCCCCCCTGGCCCACCCGCCTCGGAGTCACTGGTGGGGGGGTCTCTCTCCAGGCCTTCCCTCTGTAGTCAGGCACGGAGAGGTTTTGGCTGTAGTGGGCATGGCCAACTCTGAAGCCAGCCGGAACTCCGTTCCTGTGCGTTCCTGCCCAAAAATAGCCCTGGGCTGAAAGAGAAAGTGACTGTTCCAAGGTCGCCCAGTGAGCTTCCATGGCAGAGCAGGGATTTGAACCTTTATCTCCCACATCCTGGTCTGGGACTCTAACCACTACACCAGGCAGGGTTTTCTTCCAGAGGAGTCTCTTTTCAGGAAACAGGAGAATATAAGGCCACAGGGTCCTCTGGGATTCTCTCTCATTTCTTGATAGGAGAGACATCAGGAGGAAGTCAGTGTGTGAGAGGGCAAGGTTCACCTAAGACAGCCATGCTCCACTGCCTCCCTCAGGAACCTCTCCCAGGAGGAAAGGGGAGACTGCCTAAAGGCTCCTGTGACACTGCAGAGGACTCTGAGGCAATTTATTTCCTTCATTTATATCCCGTGTTTCTCCACAATGAGGATCCACAATGGCTTGTATCATTCTCCTCTCATCTGTTTTATCCTCACGACAACACTTAGGGTTGCCAGCTCTGGGTTGGAAAATACATGGAGATTTAGGGGGTGGTGCCTGTGGAGGGCAGGGTTGGGGGAATGGAGAGGCATTGTCAGGGTATATTGCCATTGAGTCCACCCTCCAAAGCCGCCATTTTCTCCAAGGGAACTGATCTCCGCAGTCTGAAGATCAATTGTAATACAATGTCAATTGTAATACCCACCTCCTGGACGGCAACCCTAACTACGAGGTGGGTTAGGCTGAGAGTGTGGCTGGTCTAGGATTGCCAGACAGTGGTGGGCACCTGGTGGGACACTAGGGGCAGCCACCAACCCTAGGGGACTTCCATCCCCAAGCTCCATCCTAGCAGTGTCACAATCACCAACCCCCAAGATCCAAGAGGAGATTGGATTTATACCCTGCCCTTCACTCAGAGTGGCTTACGAACTCCTTTTCCTTCCCCTCCCCACAACAGACACCCTGTGAGGTAGGTGGGGCTGAGAGAGCTCTTTCAAGAACTGCCCTTTCAAGGACAACTCTGACAGAACTACGGCTTGCCCAAGGTCATCCAGCAGCTGCAAGTGGAGGAGTGGGGAATCAAACCTGGTTCTCCCAGATTAGAGTCCACACACTTAACCACTACACCAAACTGGCTCTCTTCACTTCATTCACTTAATTTTTTACCTCACTTTTCTTCCCAATGGGAACTTAAAGTGGCTTGAAACACTCTCCATTTTATCCTAATGACAATCCAGTGAGGTAGGACAGGATGAGAGTATATGACTGGGCCAAGGTCACCCACCAAGCTGCCATGGCAAAGAAGAGATTTGGACCTGAGCCTTCCACTCCAATCATGGTACCATTCTGGATCCCATAGAGGTCGCTAACTAGAGTGCATAGATATGCCTGTGTGTGGATGATTGAGCAGATGGCAGGGGGGAAAATAAGGGGAGCCAAGGGAAGACAGTATGCTGAACACACACACACACACACACACACACACACACACCAAGCTGGCCCTAATCAAAGCCAGCAGGCATGTTGTTGGTATGATGACATAAAGGGGGGGAATAGCATTCAGGTAAATAATGACTGCGCTGCATGCAAATAGCAGTTAAGGCTTAATGTTACAATACAGAGCATGAAGCCTGGCAGCATATGAGCTTCCGATTGTGTTCCGAGTGTAATATAATTATGTAAAGCAAGTGTGGAGAAGAGGGATGGAGCAGGAACCTCACTGCAGATGCCAAATTCATTGAATCTTATTTGTGCAAAGCTATCCTCCCAAGCAATTGGCTGAGCTACGGGAAAGCCTGCCGAGCGCCCTGATAAATGGGCTCTGAAATGTGTCATTTGGTCCCATCCGCTAGCAGACGTGCAATAGGAAAATTTCACAGTTGGGGTTATAAATATTGGATAGTGAAAGTGCCCCGATTCATACAAAGAAGTCCTATGCATCATTCATGGGAGAACATCGACAGGAGAATGGGGAAAGTGCTTATCTAAATAGTGTACATGCGCTTCAGTTCAGCAGCCTGCCCCCAGCCCCAGTTTGTAAAAGTCTGTTTGCCATTGTGTACCCAGAAGCTGAGAGCATTACAAAAAAAAGGATGCAAAGTCAGCTTAAAAACATTATCAGGCCAAACAGACGAAATTTACTCATTCATAAATGCAAGTGCTTTCCAAAGAAGCTTATGCGCATCTAACTGACAAAAGCCAAGGCTTTCCAGCTCGTTTCCTCGTGGTGTTGCCTTGCAGAGAAAATGCAGCAGACTTAGAAAGTTGCCATAATGTCCTGAAATCAATGGGACAACTAAGTCATGACTCATGACTAACATACCCAGTGAGAATTTTTCATAATCAGGGCCCCGTAGTTTCTGGTAACTGGGACAAGAGCAAATTCTGATGAAGCACAGTAAAAGTCAGAATTCTTTAGCTGATGCGTTGACATCGCTAATGTTGAGTTTTCTCCCCCCCCCTTCTTAAAAAAAAAATAGTTCTTCCATAATCCTTTACTCCAACACACACAAGAGGGTGGGGGGATAATACCAAAAGACACTTTGATGTTGAGTTTTCTCCCCCCTTCTTAAAAAAATATAGTTCTCCCATAATCCTTTACTCCAACACACACAGGAGGGTGGGGGGATAATACCAAAAGACACTCTGGCAATGCTATACTCCCACAGAGTGGGCAGAGATAAAATAGTTGACCGCCTGCTTTATTATGAAAAACTATATTGGAAGGAAAATCAAAAGAAGGAATAACCAATGTTTTAATGTTTTGTGTGCTTTTTAAGAAGTATACGGTACCTTTCTGCCACACTTGCCTAATTCAAGGCAGATTGTAACATATGAAGATATATAGCTATAAAATAGTATGCAAATATATTAGGGCTAACCATAAGTGAGCTTTAGATAAACAACCTAAGTCAGTGGAAGGGTCTCCTATCCTGTTGGTATAGTATATTGGCAAAATGTGTTCATCAAAAACACTCATAAATTCCTATGGCCTAGAGATGTAGGCAATAAAATTTCATACAGGAACTGGGGGATTATTTCTAGGTATATACAAGAATTTACTTCTCATCATAATGTATGATTAAATCTAGGGATGCCAGCCTCCAGGTGGGATCTGGGGACTCCCTGGAATTATTACTGATCTCCAGACTACAGAGTTTAGTTCCTCTGGAGAAAATGGATGCTTTGGAGGGTGGACTCTGTGGCATTGTACCCTACTGAGCTTCCTGTCCTCCCCAGGCTCCATCCCCAAATCTTCAGGAGTTTCACAACCTGGTTTTGGCAACCCTACCCCTCCCATCCCTTGCCAGTGGCCAGGGGTACCTGGCAACCTTTAATGCCACAAAAATTAAATACGATTTTTTTTCAAATGGATACCCATAAATGCTAGAATTTTCAGGAGAGAAGTGCAGATGTTAATGAATTTTTTCTTATGCTCAGGTATATTGGACTCAAATTTATGAAATTGTAAGGCAAATTACCAGAATTAAGTTGAAATTTGATATGGATATATTTACGTTGAATATGTTTGACAGAGGTTTGTTGAACAATGTTACATGGTTATTACAGAATTTATTGGTCATGGTCAAAATAATATGGGCATGATACTGGAAGAAGGCTCTGACTTTGAAAATCACAGAATAATTCATTAAAATTCTAGATTTTGTTGAAATGGACATGTTAATGGATAAAATACAAAAATATAACTATAACTATAGTTTCAATTTGGATTCCTGTGTTAGGAAGTATAACTGTAGGCTGTTATTCCAGGCCAAGGGCAAGTTTCTTATAACCCATTCCACATCTTCATTGCAACCTTTGTGTGCTGTGAAGTATTTCAGTGGAGCCCATGAAAGTCAATTGGCACTCCTGGTTCCCATTATATCCAATGAAAATCAGTCACCCCATGGCAATTCTGGTGTCATTTGGTTGAAAAACAGCCACTCAGACTCCCCATAGGAAATAATGGCAGACCAACAGAAAGGGATGGGGTGTGTGCAAAGGAAGCCACTTTTACTTTGTGAAAGGAAAGAACCACAAGGAAGGATAGCAAATGCAGAGTTTTCAGTGTAAAGGTAAGAAAATTCATTGTCAGTCGGTCACTCTAGGAGTAGGAACAGTGACAGGGTTTTTCTTTTTAAGCAATGGCTAGCCAGACCTCTCCTGCTAGGCTGCTGCTTGACTGCCATTTCAGGAATCAGTAGAGAGATGTGTAGCTGTGCAGAGTGTCACCTACTTTGGGGGCCCGTAAATTTGAATTGTTCTGTTCAATCTCCTTGGAAATTAGGGGGTCTTTAGCCTACTGGAAGGACTGTGCTCAGTGCAAATTTGGTAACATTCCCTATATAAACAGCTGCCCCAGACCCTGATATAAATTCCCCATTGAAAATGATGGTCCCAAACATTTTGGGTAATGCCCTGCCCCCAAATAAGCAATCATGGTAAAAATCCCCCCTGAAAAACCCGGATCCAAAATTATAATGAAAATTTTCTCAGTGCACACCCTTCATTTCAACACATGGATTTTCTGTGCCCGAACTCTCGCTGTATGCTACCCTGGGTTCATTGTAACATGTACTGGTGCAGTACATGCATAGGAAATAAGTATTACTTTACAGTATTTATATACCCACTAGGGTTGCCAAGTCCCCCCGGAGGCGGATTTCCCCCCGCTTTGGAGGCCCGATTTCTGCCCCTGCAGAATCAGGCCCCGAGGGAAACCCCACCCCCGCGTGCACGTCACCCGGATGGGACGTCATGACGCTGGGCACGCTGGGGGCGGGACCACAGCCATTTGAGGGAGAAACTCTATGTTTTCCCCTCAAATGGCTGTGGCCCCGCCCCCAGCGTGCTCGGCGTCATGACGTCACATCCGGGTGGCGCACGCATGCACTCAGGACGCCGGGCAGGAGCCCCCCACCGCCAGGTAAAAAACATTTGGCAACCCTAATACCCACCTTTCTCCCAAGCATCTCAAGACTAAGCACAGGTAACAACAATATGAAACCAATTTAATTTAATTTTCAAGCACATTTAAACAACGTACATATAAACATTAAAAACCACTCTAAAGACACCTTATGCACTCACCAGCATTTCTCATTTGCTGACGCATTGATGTTCCCATTTATGGCAACTGTGTATTGGGAACATTGTAGGCTCCTGTTGGTGGGCTCCTGGTACACATAGTTGTAACATCAGAAAGACCTTCTAGGTTTCCACAGAGCCTGCACATTAGGTTTGCCAGCCACCAGGTCTGGGTTCCACCCCAAGCCCCGTCCTTCAAGAGTGACTACCCACTGAACAGCTGAAGCCCTTTAAAAAGGGCAGGAGAGGAGGGAGAGGGGTGGCCCGGTGGGTGGTTGCTCTTGGGGGCATCCCCGCCCACCCCTGGAACACCCCCCAAATCCCCCCACCAGAGCAACAAGGGGACCTGACAACCCTATTGCACATATACATACTGTATATCTGTAGGCCTCTCTGACCAATTGGGAACCTTACAAGTGGCAGAATTATGTGCATGTAGTATGTCTAATATGCACAGAAGAGCCTAATATGCCCATGGTCACAGTCCCACCCCTCTGTACCCAAATTTAACATATGTTGTTCTCATGAGAAAGTGTAAAGGAATAAAGGACCTGTCATGAAAATAATTGCTTCATTTTCTGCTACAAGTTGTTTTCTATGCGCCTGATTTACTACAAGCAGATAATGCAGAGATTTAACTATGGAGTGATAGGAGTGTATTGCACCCCATTGTTCATTCCCCATCAGGTTTTTAGTGCACTCCTTGCTTTCACATTAAAAGGTCAGTGGTGAAATCCTGCATTAACCACATGAATAATTTCCCCTACCATTGAAGGATCCGGCCTCTCCAAAAGTTATTTTCTTTTAGTATACTGGGGCTATTCAACGTGACCAGTGGAAAGTTTTACGCATTCATCTGCAAAATGCCTGAAATTGATTTTCTACTTTAATTCCCAAGGTTGCTTAGTGGTCATAAACGACTGCAGAAATATAATTTCCAGTAGACTTCCAGGCATCTTGGCAAAGGCGGGGGGGGGGGGTCCTTTGATTTTGCCATATTCTTTGCCTCATTTTTGTCATAGAGGTTACAGGCAGGTGTCATTAACCGACTTTCCTAGGGTTGTCAGCTCCTGGTGGGGGCGGGGTATTCCCAACCCCAGCTGGCTGCTGCAGCGAGAGAAAAATAACACTAAAAAACCCCCATGTTATAGGGGGTCCAAGAGATGGGTGGTAACTGTGCCAGCCTCTTGACCCACCTACCTGTCAGTCCATCCCAAAAACAATCCTATTGGTTGCAGGTAGGGAGGGAGGTTACCTAGGAGGGATGGCCAATATTGTAACCTAAAACCTTAATTGAAGGATTTGAAGGATTGGCATCTGGACAGGTGTGAAATCCAGGCATCAGGATGCTTCCTTGTTGTGCTGATGAAGTTGGCCAGTTTCATTGATAACCAAATGTCCATCTGGCAGGAAATTCCAGCTCAGGAACAAAGCAGTTACATATTGATGGGTGATACGTGACCACAAGCAGCTTTGCCATGGGGGCTGTTTCTTCCCAAAGTTGTTCTTTCATTGCTCACAATAATGGAGATTTGTGCTTCTTCACCAGGCTGGGCAACCGAGTTGCTGAAACCTTATTTACATGTAAGGTATGTGCAGGCACCCTCTATGTGTGTCATCACAACAGGTGACCTAAAGTGTACAATTCTCTGAGCCTATGTGTATGTGCACAGTCCATTATGTAGCAATAAGCAGTCCATAAAACAAATATCAGGCTTGTTCCCTAACAAAAGACCCATTTCAGGATTGAACCTGGACCAAATCGCCTGAGTGGAAACCACCCTTGTTGGAGGGTGTGTGGTCAGTATAATGCATATCTATAAAATCCACTCATAACCTTCTGAACACAGAACTACAACAGCGCAGGATCATAGGTGCAGTGAAAACCGCAAGATCAAAGATAATGCATCAATAGGATGGATTGTTTTAAATAACAAAGCCCAAAGCAAAACTGTTGGCTGAGGAGTTGGTGAGGCTGTACTAAGGGGAGGGTCCACTGAGTTTTGTTTTTTAAACGTATGGCAGAATATAATGAATTGAGTTGAAACCAAACAAATAAATCAATGGGAGATCTGTTTTCTTAATTGAAACAGTTGTTGCCGAGTTGTGAATCAAATTTTAAACATTGTTTCCGGGGGACAGATGGATTTCCAACAGATAAATCTTCACATGACAAGTGATGTTGGCTGCCTTGATTAATTGCCAGTCATCATAGAAATGATGTCTTTGACTTTCTCTTTAAACCGCAGAGAGTTAGGCTCAATTCCGATGGCAGCAGAGTGGAGACATGAGAGCTGCTTCCACGTGGTTTGGCTGGGCACCATGCTGCTTTTGGTTTTTGCTCATCATCTTGAAAAAGCAATGGATGCCTTTCTAGCCCATTCATACGTTGCCTTCCCTAACTCGAATGACTCACAGCGATCAAGTCCTGTCACCAAATTCAGAACAGGTGAATGCCAGGATGCCAGGATGGTTTGAGTGCGACCTTTCAACAGTCACCTGTGGGGCTTCTGCCAATGGATCATGTCCAAGAAAGCTGGAAATGGCCAAAGCATAAACATTTAGAGCCAAGCTTGGCGTTAGAAGCAACAAACCATGCGGTGTAGTGGTTGGAATATTGGTCTGGGATCGAAGTTCTCTCTCAGCCAGGAAAATGTGGTTTGGTTTGTGGCTTGTGGTGTGCCTGGTTCATGAATCGTCATGAACATTTAGGGGCTAAACAAACCAGTTCAATTCATGATATGGTAGAATGCCTCCCTGTCATTCTAGAATCAACAAACTTGCAAGGGATCTTTGGCTGACTCTCCTCTACCTGCCCCCCATGTTTGTTGAGGATTGGATTTACGGGGTCCAAAGCAGGTGCCCCCAGTAAAGTGCTTCCTGGGGAAATGACAGGCACAGGTTCAGGAGTGTATCAAATGGACCATGTGCAAGCTAGAGACATCAAATGCTCCTCTGCATGCCCTCCAAGTTCCACACACACACCCCCGCTTTGAACTTTGGTAAACATTTTGACTGAGCGGAGATGGTCTGTCTGGAAATGTATCCATTCATGAACTGCCATGTACCACTTGAAAGTTCGTGCATCCATTCATGAACTGCCCAAATTTGTCATGAACTTTAGTATATGAGCTGGTTCATGCCCATCCCTAAAAAAAACCCTTAAATAGATACCTCTGTCTTCATTACCTCTGTCTTGTAGTCCACATTCAAGTATAATTTTGATTCTTTGTCAACCTCCATGGCATGATATCCTTGTTCCTTTTGGTCTTTGGTTTTTAAAAGGTGAATATTTTATAAGTTTATAGACTCACTTTTCAATAAAACAGAAATTGGCTCACAGCAATAAAATATGAGTACAAATATCAATTAAATATCATTTTTATATGGTCTTGGTGGTAGGTTGCTGGACAGCTGCCTCTTCTCTGTCTGGCCTCAGTTATGGCAGGTGGTAGCTGGAAGAAGAGGAATTCTGCTCTGGATCCAGGTCTGATGGAGAGGAGCTTGGCCTTTTTGTCCTTTTGGATGACAAGCCTAGCCTAGCACACAGCAGAATTAGGTGAAAGTTTCCTAAGGTGGCAGAGAGAACAGCATCACTTGGTGCAGGTAAATGATACCACTGTGGAATGCCACTGTGTTAAACAAACAAACCCAGCAAGTCAAGGGATCAAAAGCATATCTGGGAGAAAAGTTGTGATCTGGCCAAATGGCTGTTGTTATTGCTGCCAAACTACAGGTGGAGCCAGGAGATCCCCCAGAATTACAACTGATCTCCAGGTAACAAGGATCAGTTCCCCTGGAGGAAATGATAACTTTGGAGAATGGACTCTATCGTAAGACCCTAAGAGAAGCCAATGCCGGATCAGGCCAATGGCCCATCCAGTCCAACACTGTCACACAGTGGCCAAAAATACCAGGTGCCATCAGGAGGTCCAGCAGTGGGGCCAGGACACTAGAAGCTTTCCCACAGTTGCCCCCCCAGCACCAAGAATATGGAGCATCACTTGCCCCAGATCGAGAGTTCTTATCTATACCTTGTGGCTGATAGCCACTGATGGACCTCTGCTCCATATGTTTATCCAATTCTCTCTTGAAGCCATCCATGCTTGTAGCCACCACCTCCTGTGGCAGTAAATTCCATGTGTTAATCACTCTTTGGGTGAAGAAGTACTTCCTTTTATCTGTTCTAACCCGACTGCTCAGCGGTTTCATTGAGTGTCCACAAGTTCTTGTATTGTGAGAAAGGGAGAAAAGTACTTCTTACTCTACCTGCTCTATCCCATGCATAATCTTGTAAACCTTGATCATGTCACCACTCAGTTGTCATTTCTCCAAACTAAAGAGCTCCAAGTACTTTAACCTTTCTTCACAGGGAAAGTGTTCCAACCCTTTTATCATTCTAGTTGCCCTTTTCTGCACTTTTTCCAATGCTATAATATCCGTTCTGAGGTGTGGTGACCAGAATTGCACACAGTATTCTAAATGTGGTAGCACCATTGATTTATACAGGGGCATTATGATACTGTCTGATTGGTTTTCAATTCCCTTCCTTATAATCCCCAGCATAGCATTGGCCTTTTTTATTGCAGTTACACATTGTCTCGACATTTTCAGTGAGTTATCTACTATGACTCCAAGTTCTCTCTCTTGGTCCATATCCGCCAGTTCAGACCCCATCAATGTGTGTTTATAGTTAGGATTTTTGGCCCCAATATGCATCACTTTACACTTGGCCACATTGAACCCCATTTGCCACTCACCCATCCTCAACAGATCCCTTTGGAGTGCCTCACAATCCTCTCTGTCTTCTATTAATTAGCCAGTTTTTGATCCACAAAAAGACGTCCTTTTATCCCATGATTTTTGAACTTACTTAGGAGCTTTTGATGAAGAACTTTATCAAAATCTTTCAGGAAGTCAAGGTAAATAATATCTATTAGGTTCCCCTTGTCCACATGTTTATTCACCCCCTCAAAGAACATTAACAGGTTAGTGAGAGAAGATCTTCCCTTACAGAACCCCAATAGGTTTTGTTCATCTATGTGCCTACTAATTCTTTCCTTAATAACAGTTTCCACCAACTTATCCAGTACTGATGTCAGACTGACTGGCCTGTAATTTCCCGGAACCTTTTTTAAAGATGGGAGTGACATTAGCTACCTTCCAGTCCTCAGGAATGGAGGGAGATTTTAAGGAAAGATTACCTTTTTTTGTAAGGAGATCCACAACTTCACATCTGAGTTATTTCAGAACTCTTGGATTTATGCCATCTGGGCCTGGTGATTTATCACTGTTTAAGTTGTATATCAGTTGTAGGACCTCCTCTCTCGTCATCTCAATTTGACTCAGGTCTTTCAACACCCCTCCCGAAATCAGCGGTTCTGAAGTGGGCAAGCACTTCTCATCTTCCACAGTGAAGACAGAGGCAAAAAATGCATTCAGCTTCTCAGCCATTTCCCCATCATCCTTCAGTAATCCTTTTCCCCTTAGTCATCCAAGGGCCCCACCTGTTATACCCTGTTAAGGTACCTCCCCTCCCTGCCTTCCACCCTCCCCTGGCTCCACCCCCAAATCTCCAGGAATTTCAAAGTGCAATCCTCCATCTGCACTTTAAAGAGGTACAGTTTGTGGTGCCACTTAACAGCTGGCCATCAGAGACCTGCCACCCGCCAGCTGGTGCTGCCTGCTGCAGCTCACCTGGATGGTGGAAGGGACATAGCCAGTAAAAATGATGGGGATGTGCCCAGAGTGATGATGCCACTTCCAGGTTGCACTAGGTGATGCTCTAGCATTCACTTCCAACTCTATGGTTAAACCACAGAGTTGGGGGCAAATGCTAGTGTCACCCCCAGAGAGGAGCGTCATGCTAGGGATGCCAATCCCCCCCCCCCCATAAGTCTCCACATCCCCCATCTCCTTCCGGTTACCAGGCATATCTCAGTACAGTACAGTCTACCACCCCAGCTTTAACACTGCACCACGGGGCAAGAAGAGCTGACTTCGGCAAAACTTCACATGCACAGTGTCTCATTGAAGTTCTGGCCTCAATCACTATGTGTGAAATGTTCCATTGCCAGAATTCTGTAGCCAGGTGGGCAATGAGCTGGTGTGCTAATGTTGCAAATGTAGGAGACGTTGCATAAGCAATGGCCGAGTATAAATTTTTTTCAATCTAAAAGACACAGCATCACACTCCCCAGTGCGAAGTGGTAACTGGCCGAGTACCCCCCCTTTTTTGTTACTCATTAAATGAAAGAAAAGTGAAAGGAAAATGGAAGTCAAATCAAAATTGCTTTCCAAGGGTTTGGGATCAATGTGAAATTGTTATAATATCACATACTTTTCACTGAAGACTTCAACTGCCATTGATAGGCAATTTAGAAAATGCCAGGAGTAGCTCTAAAAGTGGTTTTAAGGGTCATTGTTGTACTTTAAAAAATGTTTGGGAACAAATCCACTGCTGAGCAATGCTCCCTCTAAGCTGTGGAGTCTTGTGAGCAAAAATTCTACTTTGTGAGCTAGTGGCATGAAAGTTGTGAGTGAGCGATTTGGCTACTACTGCCTAAATTAGTCTGCTCTGGAGCCATCCCTTCCTGAGCAAAGGCAAAACTGTGTGAGCTGGAGGCTAAAAAACTGTGAGCTAGCTCACACTAACTCAGCTTAGAGGGAACAGTGCAGCTCCAAGAGTCAAAGTAAGTGGGCAGAGAACTCCAGTGCCATTTCTTCACCCCCAGATTTGGTTAACATTCAAGAGAAGTCCCTGGCAGAAGAACTGTACTTTGCAATGTAAAGGATTGGTGGGGGGCAGGCCAGCGAGGCCTAAGGACAGTTTAAAGAGCCTTGTTAGCCTTGTATTTTATAGTCATATACAACTGGGGTGGGTAGGGTTGCCAGTCTCCAGGTGGTGGCTGGAGACCTCTCAGAATTACAACTGGTCTACAGGTAAGAGAGATCAGTTCCCTAGGAGAAAATGGCTGCTTTCGAAGGTGGACTCTCTGGCATTATGCCCCACTGAGGTCCCTCCGTCCCTAAACTCTGCCCTCTACAGGCTCCAACCCCAAAATCTCCAGGTATTTCCCAGGCCAAAGCTGGTAACCCTAAGAGCGGGGCAGGATGAAAAAGAGACACCACTAAGTCAGAATTCCTTGATTCACATTAAGTCTTCATGAGAAAGGTGGAAAATAAATAATGTAAATAAAAATAAGATAAAATTATGTGTAGTCCTGTTCCGATACAGCCTACATGCACATGCATATGTCTGTTTGTAAGAAAGAGCCAACATGTGTTCATTTTGCAATTGCAGAGACCAGTACCCGGATAAATGTGGGGTTTGTGCAACGTGTTCAGCTATGCATGCATTGAATGCAACATGAGGATTACTCAATGTACATATTCTAAAAATATCAAATGTACACTGTGCATGTGTCCACAATAACGTGTGAACAGGGCTAACTGAATCAGAGCATTGGTCCATCAAGGCAAATATTATCTACTGAAACTGGCAACAGCTCTCCAGGCACTGGAGATGCCAGGCACTGAACCCAGGACCTTCTGCATGCCGAGGAGCTGCTGTGCCCCTAACCCACAGCCCCTCCCTGAGGATTTTCAAAGGAAGTGTTGGTGTGATGTCAAAGTAGTTTTATTTAACAAAAAAAAATTCTTGACGGCTGAGCTGACCATTTGTAGACTCTCCAAGGGCAAAATTCTTCCAAGTTATCACATTGATTAAATTTGCTTTCCAATGGCTAAGGATTTTGGCAAAGTCTCCTCTGCTGAATGATTTGCTATCAAGAGAAGAATGACTGACTGACACATTCAAGTCCCAGTGCAGGGCAGAATTTTAAAACCTTTAGTAACTGAAGAGAATCAAACTCATATTGCAGTTTAAAGCATGGCAAGCAAAGAAGAAAGCCAAAAAAAAAAAAAGCGGTCAATCTGAAAATGGAATGGAAGCAGATTAAATAAAAATTAATATCACACAAAAGTGTTATCCTTGCAACCTTGTGCTATGCGACTAATTGTGCTTTGCATGCAAATTGCTGTTATCCTCTTTGTGAGCATAAATTAAAAGGAATTTCATTTCTTGATAAATGAAATGTAACCTTGAAAGATTTATTACTTACACAATGCAAAAAACAAGTCTGGAAATTAGGCATGTCTAAATGATGTAATGATTATTTAAACAGATCATTAGAAGGAATAGTTAATGTATTATTAGGGGAATTTCCCCGTTTTCTAAAACACTTAATTTTCCCAATAGGAAAAAAAAATTAAATGATCATTTCTAATTCAGAACAGCCTCTGTGAGGCCACTCCAGCTGAAGAGAATTCTATATTATAAAAGAAGTCTATGTCAGGTGAGTTGAGGCTGTACGTGGCTGCACCTGAACCCATATCTGAAGAGTGTCCCTTGCATCAAAGCATTCTGAGTCAAAGCCCTAGATTCTAGCAAGACAGCCAAGTGAAAGCAGGAATCAGCTGACTCTGGAGGATCTTCCTTTCTCCCTCTTCCAGCTCATAATTGCTCACTTCCCACACTGTGAAAGTCTTGAGCACATGTCTAAGGGTCAACTCATCGTAAGGGAAACATATACATTTCCCCTGCCCCCACCCAGCTAGGTCCTTTCACCTCATGCATCTTTCTTTGTTTAAAACATCTATATACTGCATCTTGAGAGTTCTGCTTGATGTGGCTTACAAAGCAAAACAAGATAAAATAATAAAACATAAATCACTAACATTCACAACCATTAAAACCCATCATCATAAAACAGCACAACAAACCAAAAGCATAAAAAGCAGCATAAAAATTAAAAAGCAGCATGTGGACACAATACACAGAGAACCAGTTTGGTGTAGTGGTTAGGAGTGAAGACTCTAATCTGGGAGAACCAGGTTTGAATCCAATCTCCTCCTCCTCCTCTTCTTCTTCCTCTTCTTCTTCCTCCTCCTCTTCATCTTCTTCCTATACACATAAATGGTACATCCACATAAATGGTACATCCACATGATGTATATCCACATGATTTGTCCCTATGAACAGAGAGGCAGTCATGCTCAGGGTGTGATAGAATTCTCCTCTCCTTCAATGCTCACTGGCCATTGACACATGTATACCATGTGGAAAGGATTAAAATAGTGTATATTAGGGATATCACAGACATTCATATAGAATGCAGACTGAGGTGACTTTTTTGTTTCTGTGTTCCTACTTTAAGGAACTGTGGGAGAGAGAATCCTGGAGAACCTTTGTTCCACCAGAAAGAGATGACTGGAGCTAGAATGGGACAAAAATGATGAAAGGGGTGCCCACTAAGACTTTTGTGCTGGATAGACAGAACTATCCATTTTTGGCGGCAGGGACGACGACGACAAAAAGAATGAAAACCTGGCCAGGCTGTTGTTGTTGTTATTCAGTCACACAGTCGAGTCCGACTCTTCGCAACCCATGGACCACATCACACCATGCCCTCCTGACTTCCGTCGTGCTCTGGAGTTTCCTTAATTTCATGTTCATTGCATTGATAACACAGTCTAACCATCTCATCATTTGGTGTCCCATTCTTCTGTTACCTTCAATCTTTCCCAGCATCAGGGTCTTCTCCAGAGAGTTCTCCCTTCTCATTTGTTGGTCAAAGTATTTGAGCTTCAGCTTCAGTCTCTGGCCTTCCAGGGAACAGTCAGGGTTGATTTCTTTTAGGATAGACTGCTTTGATCTCCTTGCAGTCCAGGGGACTCTCAAGTCTTCTCCAGCACCATAATTCAAAAGAATCTATTCTTCGGTGCTCAGCCTTCCTTATGGTCCAACTCTCTGGCCAGGCTGAGTGGAACACAATTTTAAAAAAATTAAACTCTTTCCCCATTTTCACTTTTCAGAATTTTAGGCCATCTTTAGTCACAGAACTTGCCTTAATAGGAAGTGACGTCTAGTCATAGTGACTCTAGTTAGTGAGTTGGAAGTGCATCGTAAGCATCAGGAAAGTGAGGGAGGCAAACCTTTCAGTCTATGCAGGATGAAATACAATCGACTTTAGGCCCCTCTTACTCAAAATATAATTTGCTTGTGTAAGGAGGATTCTCTGTCAACTTGATTTTTGTATAGATCATTATTAGGCCAAGAGGAAAACACTAAAAGAATCTCGTATTCAGTTTTGACCTGCTCAAGACACTAGAGAGCTTGGGGGGTTTTTGTTATCGTTTCCGCATGCAGACATTTCTTCAGAATGGGTCTCAGCTGGTGAAAACTGAGATCTGCCACATTCTGCAGGACCTCAGCATAATAACTTCCAGAACGATACATTCTCAAACATCCTATGAAAAAAAAGGATGTTTAAATATCAAGGGATTTGCAAAATTCGTATCTTCACCCTGGAATGATTACTTCTTCCATTACCCCAGAATCGGATGGTGTGAAGGGAGATGGTGCATATTGATTTGTGGCGTTTCTAAGCTGAAGACAAGCTGACAAACAACCTTGTTTGTAGAAAATATGGTGGCAGTACAACTGTAACACAAATAGGGTCGTCAGCCTCCAGGCTGTGGCTGGAGATCTCCTGCTTTTACAACTGATATTCAGGCTACAAATATCAGCAGTTTGGCAGCTGTGCAATAGCAATGGTGGTGGTGCTTTGTTCCCTTACAGTGCTGGTGAAGCTTCATTTCCTTACCTTGTGGGGTCTCTTGCATCTGTGCAGTGGGTTGAGAGGATCATACCCAGGATCACGGATGGTTTAGGCTTTCCAGGTTCCTGGGCAGGGCAGGGATCCCCCACTTTTATGGGCTCCGGCCTGGCCCGTAGCTAACATGGGGCCCACGGGGCCTGGCCCCCTAGTGCTTCTTCTGGGCCCCATCCTTCCCGGGCTGACCCCCAAAGTGCCCCAACTTGCCGCCTGCATTGTGCTTTGATTTAATTAGCTGGTGCCCCCCCCAAGGCCCCCTCCCAAAAAATTCCCTAGCGACGGGGCTGGCTCCGGCCTACTGCCAGCCAACTGGCAGGTGGGGAAAACCCCAAAGAGACGTCCTCATGCGATGTCTGTGATGCACTGACATTGCTTCTTTTACTTTACTTTACATTTCGATTTATATATCGCTCAGACCCAGAGGTCTCAGAGCGGTTTACAGATGTGTTGCAAGCGCAAGTTACTTCCCTAAACTATGGCCACATATATTACAGGGGGTGGGGCTGCCTACCAGCACCCAGGTGGTGGGATAGCTGTTCCCCGGCTCTCTTCCTCCGGCGGTCCACTGGAGTCGGCGCCCCATTCTTGCTGTCAAGGCCAGTCTTTCTCAGCTCTGGGATCTTCTGGCGCGCGGCCCATAGCAGCCCCGGGCCGGCTATATCCGCATCCGGCTCTGCTGCGCCTGTGCTTTTTACGTCACCGCGTGCTTCTTCTGCGACTCCACCTTCACTTCTGCCGTCGCTGGGTGTCGGACACTGGAAGTGACGTCATTGTGTTGGCAATGTTGGGGTGACGCTCTACTTTTGGGGCAAAACTCTATGGCTTGTAGCTGTTTTTACCATAGAGTTTTGCCCAAAAAGT
This sequence comes from Gekko japonicus, assembly GCF_001447785.1. NCBI lineage: Eukaryota > Metazoa > Chordata > Lepidosauria > Squamata > Gekkonidae > Gekko > Gekko japonicus. The sequence goes on from NW_015173825.1 coordinate 81,069, forward strand.
AGAGCATCACCCTGCCATCCCCAATGTGATGATGTCACTTCCATAAGTGATGTCAGCGCGTCACCAACATCCCCAACCACCCCGGAACATCCCCCCAATCCCCCTGTTGGCAGGAGAAAAGCACCTGGCAACCCTAGGATGGCTGGATCAGGTAATTAAATGGTGTGCACATGGAACTGTGCCTGCAATAAGGCTGTGTGAAAATATGCATGCACAAAATAACATCAGTAAGATGGACTTGAGATAACCAAATAAAATGAAGCATTCATAATTGCTGTCTACCTGATTCATCTGCTTACTGCTTATGTGACAGTTTGGCATACAGTGTGTAGTAACAACTGGTCTCTGAGGGAGGGAGAAAGTGGGACTCCCATTTTGCTATGCAAGAGCGCACATGCACGAAGCACTGCAGACTGCACTGTACCATAACATCTGAATTTGTGAAACGTAACCCAAGAAACAGGATCAATCTGTTTGCAAGCAGCTGAGCTGATAAATGAAAAACAGTTCCCTGTTTGTGACTGGCAAACAGACCGTGAGCTGAGCCAGCATGCATTCAGTCATCCATAGCTCAAGCACAATATGAGTGCACATGAACTTATCAAGCTGCCTTATAGAAAGTCAGAGTATTGGTATATTATGGTCTTTACTATTTACTCAGACTGGCAGCAGTTCTCCAGGGTCTCAGGCAGCCATCAGAGATGAGAGCTAGTTTGGTGTAGTGGTTAAGAGCAGCAGACTCTAATCTGGAGAACCAGCCTTGATTCCCCACTCCTCAACGTGCAGCCAGCTGGGTGAGGTTGGGCCAGTTACAGTTCTCTCAGAATTCTCTCAGTCCCACCTGCCTCCCAGGGTGACTGATGAAGGGAGAAGAAGGGAAGGAGATTGTAAGCTGCTCTAAGACACTGAGTGAAGGGCGGGGTATAAATCCAACTACTCTCCCCCTCCTCCTTCTCTCAGAGCTCTCTCAGCCCCACCTACCTCACAAGGTTCCTGTTGCAGAGAGGGAAAGGGAATGTGATTGTAAGCTGCTTTGAGGCTCCTTAAAGTAGAGGAAGGGGGGGCTATAAAAACCCACTCTTTTTTCTCTTCATCTTTCACAAGACCTACTACTTGATCCTTTTAGCTGGAGATGCTGGGGGATTGTACCTGGGAGTATCAGCATGCATTGCAAGGAGGTGTTTCTCCCCCCTCCCATGTCCCTCATGAACATATGAAGGTGCTTTATGTAGCCATGTTCACATTGCACCTAATAAATGTGCATGTATGTCCTGTAGGCTTACCAAGGTCTGGCGGGGGATTTGTATTTCTTGCCAGGAGCCTTGCCGCGGGGACGGCTCCACGCGCTGCACCCACCGTCGCCAGGATGTGACGCTCTGCATCGCTCTGGCAATGGGGCTGTTTGGAGTCCTGTTGCCAGAGCAACGCGGAGCATCACATCCTGGCGACGGCGGGTGCAGTGCGTGGAGCCATCCCCGCGGCAAGGCTCCTGGCAAGAAATATGAATCCCCCGCCAGACCTTTGTAAGCCTAATGTCCTGCATGTATTTTTCAAATGAAACATGGGACCAGTACCTGAACATGTTGAATGTAAGATGAGAAATACTCCACAGACATAGAAAGAAAAGTCAAAGATGGGCTGTCTTAAGGATCTCTGCTCACTGTGACTTGTGGGCTGGGCAACAGGACAGTCCATTTGGTCCACCCGGGTCATTGCTATCTACTCTGACTGGAAGGGGCTCTCCAGGGTCTTAGGCAGAGGTCCTTCACATCACCTACACCCTCACGTGGGACCTTCTGTATCCAAAGCAAATGCTCTACCACTGTGCCACAGTCCTTCTCTGGATTTTTTTACATGGAAAATTATTTTAAAATACAATCTTTTCCCTTGCCCATGGCTTCTAGGCATATGTCATATGCTGGCATTATTAAATTTAACTGTGTTATCTTTTTATATTTGGTAGTGTAGCAGCAGCCAGAATAAAACAATTACTAGAATATGACAAATGGTTTTAATATACCCTGTATAAGCATTTTGGCTAACTTGGGTCTCGAGGCTTCCCTTTGCCCCACTGTAATATACGTATCCTCTCTGTGTCTGTCTCTTTCTCACACATACACCCAGAGGTGCATTTATATCTGCCGGTGGATTAACAGCAACAAAATAGAACTGATATTTCCCCCCCCCCCCCGGTTAATGTTCAGAATAATCTGTTTCATCAGGAGTTGTAGGAAAACAAAATGAATGTTCTACTTTATACTGCATGACTGAATCAGATTTCAACCTTCCTGGGTTTATATTGTCAGCCTAGTTCCCACAGGTACAGGTTTAATTAAGGTGTGGGGTTGCCAATGCCAGGTTGGGAAATTCCTGGGGATTTGGGGGTGAGCCTGGAGAGGGTGAAGTTTGGGGAGAGGGGAACTTAGAAGGGCTATGAGGCCATAGAGTCCACCATCAAAGTTGCCCTTTTTTTTTGCTGGGAAATTAATCTCTAGGGCCTGGTGATCAATCACAATTCCAAGAGGACTCCAGGATCCACCTGGAGGCTGGCAACCCCAAAACAGGGACATCTTTTATCCAGTTACACAGAGGAATACATCAACTGTAGATTTTTTTTCTGAAGTGCCATCCCCTCCAAATCAAAATATGCACAAGGCAATACATAGCAGCAGATGACATTGGAAACAAGTTGTCATGCAGGCTGGAGATGGAGCACATACTCTGCGGGTTGGGGGGGGGGTTTCCAAAGAAAAGAAGCTGAGTCAAGAGTTCAGTGCCAGAGTCAGCAGCTGAGAAAGTCGGACCAAAGGGTCATTCAAGAGACATAGGCAGTCCAGAGGTTACTCACGAGCAAGGGTCACAGAGACGAAAGACAAGAGGTGAGGTTGAGAGCCGGTCTGGAGTCACATGAGTGAGACAGGGTTCGATGCTGTGGTTGCAGAATCAGTGGTAGAATGACTTGTTGCTTCTACGTGCGATCTGTTATCTACTTCTCCATTCATGCTAGGTGCACAGCTGTGCTGCATTAACCTGATGTTCGAGCCATCGCCCTGGCTTGTTAGCCCCAGGTATCTTCAGGCAGCCAGGTGCACAGTACACCTCCCCTCAAGGAGCTCTTGCTGTGCCCTCCTCTGCCTGCGATCCAGCGGCTTCAGGGACAATGGGGGTGAGGTGGCTTGTGGAGCCTTGTCCAGGCCCGGGTTGAGGACTTGGGCCACTGGAGTGCTGTCCCCAATGACAGCCCCTCAGTTGCTGTCAGGGCTGTAGCATCCGGCACCCAGCTGTCAGTAACTGACTGCGCACTCTTATCTACAATTGGTTCCAGCTGTTCAGCCTTCCTGGAACTGGCCAGTTCAGGCTTAACCACAACACAAGGTTATATGGGACATCAGTTTGATATAGCATGAAATGATACTCACAAAAACCTGATTCATGGCTAATGTAGTTCAGACATGTCCTTTTATGAGCACATTCACTGGTGGTGCTGAACATAGCTTTGAAGTGTCCTTGTAGCACTTTGTTTCTATTATCTGTTCATGCAATAGCCCTTAAAATGAAAAAAAGACCCTGTTGCTCCTTTGTGCACTGAAGATTGTAGTGAAGGATGTGTTCAAACTCTGCTCTTGCAGTATGGTTCACTGGATGCCCCCCCCCATTTCTTCCCAGTGATGCCCTTAAAAATGGTTACAGAAGCCATTTTCAATTAATCACAAGAGCAAAGTTCTGGAAAAAGAAAAGAGACTGGGGAGGAGCATAGTGGAGTAATGTTACCTTCTCCCTAGTAGAACTGTGGTTTTTAAAATTATTGCAATCCATACTGATTTTTAAAAACACAAATAAATTTCTGATTTCTAGTCAGAATCTATTGCTAAGGGAGTATTAGTTTTCAGGAGAAAAGTCTTGAAGCTTTGCTGGGTTGGTTTTCTGGAATTTGGAAGATTATATTGTCTTCAAGATGTTCAGATCGCTTCCGGTTTCGGCACTTGCCATGGAGGTCACTTTCTTCCGGACCTTCGGGAGACAATTGCCAAAACCCGTGGCAAGGAGGGGGTGCGATCGTCCGCATCCCCCATGGAGTCCTTGCGATGGGATCCAAGCCATGGGGCGCTAGAAGGCTTCGCCTCTGGTGATCCTGCCAGTGAGGGGGGGGGCATTCATGCCCCGATGCTCCTGCTACAGAGTTTTCCTGAAGGAACTAGAAGCGCTGGGTGATCAAGCAATTTGGTGCTTAAAGCGAACTGAAAACTGTGTTGTCATTGAACTGTGAGTTAAGTTAAAGTGAGACCATCGGGGGGGGGAGCCAAAAGCCGCCCCACAGGAAGCAGGGGGGAGGGGACTCTCCTCCGAAAAGACAAATATAAGCAAACTTTACTTTTTAAGTGGGGGGGCGGGCTTGTGAAGCAAAAAGACCGAAATAAGGACTTTTAAGAACTTACCAAGTGCATTGGAAAACTTTAGAGACTGTGATAACGTTCGGTGAAAAGTAAACAATTCCCCCAAAATGGTGCCTCCAACAAGGAAAGAGGAGAAAGAAAAAACAGTGAATGCTAAATTAGCCAGAAGTGCTAGTCCAGCGAGTTTTGTGCCCAGACAGGACACAACTTCAGACCTGCAAAGGATATTAAATGAAGCACTAAGCCCTCTGCTGGAACAGCTGACGGCAATAAATCAAGAACTAGACACACAGCAAGCCCAAATTAATGAGTCTGTCAAAAAGATATATCAAACTGTGCAGGAGCTTAAAGAAGTTGATACCAATACCAAAAA
>NW_015173826.1:0-2585 GCF_001447785.1 Gekko japonicus
TATCTTGGGACGTATTCTCAGCATTCAGCCTTCCCCATGTGAGACTGTAATCCCAGCCAAACTGACAATCGCCCTTTTCCTCACGGAAGCAGGATGCCGAACTTTATTTATTATTTCAATGTGCTCCCCAGATGAATGACTAGGGATCAAAATCTAACAACCATGACAATTAAAATCCAATTAAGCCCTCAGATAGGGTTGCCAAATTCCAGGTGGGGCCTGGAGACCTCCTTGAGTTACAACTGATCTCCAGATGACCAAGATCAGCTCCCCTGGAGAAAATGGCGGCTCTGGAGAATGGACTCTATGGCATTATTCCCTGCGGAGGTCTCTCCCCTCCCAACACCCTTCCCTTCCCAGGCCCTACACCCCAAATCCCCTGGAATTCCCCATCCCACAGCTGGCAACCCTATCTCTTCAGACAACCTCAAATTAGTGTACTGCCTGTCTAGGGATGAAGGACAGATGCAGTCTGCCAGGAAAATATGGATAGGCCCTTCTGCCTATATTTCTGAGCAAATTCTCATTGCCACAGGAGCATCTGGTGCTTTCTCACAGGATGATCCAGCCATTGGGACTCTTCCAGAAGTCCGTGATATAAAGTTCAACATTAAACCAGGGTTGGTTTATACACAAGGCCTCAAACTTTACACCGCTCTGTGTGGCAGCTTCAAATGAACAGTTCACCTCATGATAAAGACTTACGTGAATCACTTCAAACCAAACAGGTACTTTCAGTTGCCAGGCGTTTCTACCAGAGGACGGTGGGCCTATGTTTACTGTATTTCCAGGGCCAGCTCACTCACTAGGTGAACTAGGCCTAGAGCGTACCGGCCCTTAGGGGTGCCAAACTGGTTCCCGGCCCCCCGCCAAAAGCCCTGCAACTTTCTTGACCGGGTGGGTGACTACTGTGTGCCGCTGGGTCTTTCAGTGCACTCAGAAGTGCAGCCATCCTCCTCTTGGAGAAGCAGGAGCCAAGGAGCTCTCTCGGAGGAGGGGAATTGGGGGAGAGAGCGTTAGTCTCGTTTTCCTGCTTCTCAAAGCTGTGACGTTTCCCTTCCTGCAAATTGATTTTCTGTTGGTGCAGAATGGACCGCCTGGTCATCAACAGTTGCTAGAAAAAGGTGGAAGGCAGAGCTTGGTGGGGAGACGCCGCCTTTGGCTGGCATTTGCAGGCGCCTCGGAGGGAGGAAGAGAGACCCTTCCCGCTGCTCTCCAAGGGACTGGCAGGGGGACGTCCCTGGGACCGGGGAGAGGCTTCCCTGCAGTACTGGGGGGAGAGGTCGGGGGTCTCGAGCAATTAGGGGTAAAAGGAGACTTGGAAAGCTTCCCCCAAGGAGAAGAAAATTGCTTAGGTAACCATGGAAGGAAGCGGAGGGGCGCAGCAGAGACAGCTGACTGAAGGGAGTCACCACATCCGTCTGCCCCCCTTTCCGAAACCACAGCAAGTTTCTCATCTTCCCCCCACCACTTAGTATTTTGGGGGGGGGGTGGCAGAAACCCTCCGATTTCCCCTAGGAAGCGAAGTAAAACAAGTCCCTCCCGCTCCGTGTTAAAATAAAGTCCAGGCAGACAGGAAAGCAACACAGGGCCAGGTACACACAGGAGATTTTTTTTTTACCAGCCCAAGTTTGCAGAAAAATCCATGGAAGAAAATTACCAGTTTGCTATTTTTAGGAAATGGATCGGCAGGCAGGGGGCCTAAACACTAGCCTAAGCCCCACCTCCAGTTCCCAGCAGCCCTCAGTCAGGCTTGAAGGAGCTGGAGGTAGCAGGTGCTGCTTCTGCCGCCATCAGCCAGAAGGGTAAGTTGGTCGGGGTGTAAGGAGCGGGGGCTTGTTTCAGGTGGGGTAGGGTGGGAGGAAGCCCAGGGCTGCACCCACCCAGCCACCCAGGAGAAAGCGAGCCCCAGGAACTCTTGTGCTGCAAAGGGTTATTGTTAGGAATGACCATGGGGCGGAGACATCCCTACATATAGCAGGATGAGGCAAATGGCTAAGCAAATGAAATCCGAGCGCGCACGCGGGAATTCTCCCGGTGGGAGGTTACATAATAAGCGGGAGAGTCTCAGTGCCCCATATGAGAACTGAAAAATTCACACCTGCAGTGGAACGCAAGCCCTCCCCCCATCACAAGATCAGACAGTCTGGCAGCACTGGTTCTCACGGTCTCCCTATCACTGTTTACAGCAAGCAGGCAGAGCGGCGAGCAAGCGATGAGGTATGTGCCATAGTGCCAGGGTCAGAGAAGGGAGCAAGCAAAACATGGCAGCTTGCTGACATCCAGCCACCCAGGAGAAAGCGAGCCCCAGGAACTCTTGTGCTGCAGGGAGCACATTGCTCCAGGATACAGAAAACCCTGGGCTCACTTTCTCCAGTGGGCGTGTGGGTGTGGGTGTGGCTGCGCTCTCTGTCCCTCTCTCTCTTTCTGTTTCTCTCTCTCTTTCTGTTGAGGTGTGTGAGAGCTGCTCCACCCCACTCCAGGCTGCTTCCCTTGCAGCCTGACTTTCTTTCTCCCCTTCCCTTCTTTCTGTCTTTCATTTCTCTCTCCCCACCTATTAGGTGTTTTCCCAGCTTCTCCCCCTC
>NW_015173826.1:2801-5924 GCF_001447785.1 Gekko japonicus
TCCTGGAAATTTGGGAATAGAGTCTGGGGAGGACAGGGACCTCAGTGGGGCACAATGCCATAGAGTCCACCCTCCAGAACATCAGTTTTTCCCCAGGGAAACTGATCTCTGTAGACTGGAAATGAGCTGTAATTCCAGGGATCCCTAGCTCCAGTGCTGAAATTGGAAGCTCTGGTTCTGCTGTGTGAGTCCTGGCATTGGCTTGCATTTTCCAAATGAGAGTGTTTGGGTTTCTCTGTGAATTTGAGGACAGGAACTGGCACTAAAGTGAGATTGGAGTCAGCGTGCTGTTGGGGTTTGATGTTTGTGCGGGAGGGAGAGGGGAGAAAGTAAGCCTGGCATATCACATCATAACCAAAGCCATTGCTCATGTTTATCATCATCATCATTATTATTATTTCCTAAAATGCATTTATGTTTGAAAATTGGTGGGTTGGGGGGGGGGGGGCGGCGCCAGAAAGTAGCCTCGCCTAGTGTGCAAAAAACCCTGTGTATTTCCTTTGACGGCACTCCAAGCGGGTGAAGCTGCCCTCTGCAGCGGGAGATTTTTTTCCCCTTTGTGTTTCTGACAATTTTTCTCCTGCTTTACAGTCTACTGAACCTCGACCCGTTTTCTAGACACCCCCAGAGTGGGAGGGAGATCGGCGTCACATATTAACCTGCGTCTGATTCCTGACGGAAGCTCAGCCGGCATACTAACAGCGCCTCGACCCAGGGAGGCAGAAAGTACTCAGGAATGAAGACAGGCTCACTTAACACAGTGCAATGATGTTGAATGATGAAGACGGAATCAAAATCTGACTCCCAGACTGTCTGCTGCCTGCAGAGAAGATAAATACTGTACCATGGTGGGTTTTTTTTTTTTTTTTTGCCCAATGCTATTCTTGGAGTTGGTAAGCAAGTGTAATTGCAAATTCAAACCTGTGCAGCTTCAGATAAGTCGTGCCTTTCTTCTCTTTTCGAATGCAGCGTTGTTGCTAGTTCGGTGTAGTGGTTAAGTGCGCGGACTCTAATCTGGGAGAACCGGGTTTGATTCCCCACTCCTCCACTTGCACCTGGCTGGATGACCTTGGGCAAGCCGTAGTTCTGATAGGAGCTGTCCTTGAAAAAGAGCAGTTTCTGTCAAGAGCTCTCTCAGCCCCACCTGCCTCACAGGGTGTCTGCTGTGGGGAGGGGAAGGGAAAGGAGTTTGTAAGCCGCTCTGAGACACCTTTGGGTAGTGAAGGGCGGGGTATAAAGCCAATCTCTTCTTCTTCTAATAACAAAGCCGGCTTTTTTGCTGTTTGATAGGAAAGAGATCATTCGAGAAGGACAATGCCAGTTCCAGAATGTGGGGGGGGGGGCCGCTGGATCAGGTCAGGGCTGCCAAGAGAGGGAGATAGTAGTAGGATCACATAGTCTGACTAAGGTCCTTTCTGCACTTGGATCTCATCGCTGGTATTATCAGAGTTCAACTCACAACACGATAAAGGTAAAGGTTCCCTTGCTCGAAAGCCAGTCAAATCCGACTCTAGGGTTGCGGTGCTCATCTCCGTTTCAAAGCCGAAGAGCCAGCGCTGTCCGAAGACGTTTCCGTGGTCATGTGGCCGGCATGACTAAACACCAAGGCGCACGGAACGCTGTGACCTTCCCACTGAAGCGGTACCTATTTATCTACTTGCAATGTCTTGCTTTCGAACTGCTAGGTTGGCAGGAGCTGGGACCAGAGACGGGAGCTCACTCTGTCATGCGGCACACTCGGGTCTCGAACTGCTGAACTACCGACCTTCCACAGCCTGCAGTTCGGCGTCTTAACCACTTGAGCCACCGCAGCACCACAAATCGATACCTTGCATTTATCCCTGGTTATAAGAGTATAAGTGTGGGGTGAAACCGGGGTGACCACAATGTAATGTGGAAACAAAATTACCCTGAGATAATTACAGGGGTGAACTTGAGTGTGGTGTAGAATGTGAGTTCAGGGACAGGGTTGAACCAGAATGGAAGGTCTAGTGTGGAATCACCCTCAGGAGGGTTGGCAGCTGTGGCTTGGAAAATTCCTAGAGATCTGGGGATGGAGCAGGGTTCCCAACTCTGGGTTGGGAAGTTCCTGGAGATTTGGGGACAGAACCTGGGGAAGGTGAGATTTATGGCAGCTTTGGGAGGCAGACTTATATTTTATTTTACTAATTTTATTTATTTCCTCTTGTTGATGTTTTTTATACTATCGCTATGTTATTCCTGTTTTAATCTTTCTTATATCGGAATTGTACTGTTTTACTGGCTCTTGCTGTAATCAATTGGATCGGAGACCAAAAACGATAGCTCACCAGGACTCTGGAATGAACCAATCAAGAAGTAATGTTATGCCATTTTTTTTATTTTAAAGACATAACAAACATAAAAGAGGGGAAATTATTCTTACAATTCCTTCTTTGACAAACCCATCCCTAATTTAGCATATACCATAGAGTCTAGGATAAGTGGACGTCCCAGAGAGGCATCACATCACTTCTGAGCTCCCTCTCTACCCCAAACGCCATCCTCCCAAGGTGCTAGTGCCAAACCTCCAGAAATTTTCTGACCTGGAGCTGGCAACTGTAGCATGGAGCCAATGAGCATTTCCACTGACTGAACGAGTTTCGCCTGCAAAATGGACCTGGTTCACCTCCCCACTGCATCTCCAAAGGTCTCCCCAAACGCTTCTTCTTCTTCTTTTTTTAAGTACCCATAAGGTACACTTTTATTATTTTTCATATTATACACCAACAAACAAACATACTACATAACAAACATCCACTTACACACATAAAACATACAAAGAGATCAGTATATTTTCTTATCACTCTAATACCATATTTAAAGAATTTCTATCAGTTTGCTTAAGTTTCTGTATACTCTTATCTTTTTACCATAGTTTCTATTTAACTTAAAAAGATTAATAATACCAAAAATTTAATTACTTTAAGCTATGCATTTATATTGTACCAATCATACAGTTTTTTCCACGTCTTTTGAAATGTTGGGTCTGTTGTCCCTCTCATCAACGATGACAATTTATCATTTTCAGCCGTCTCCAACAGTTTATTCACATATTCTTGCTTCTTTGGTGTTTCCATTTGTTTCCAATATTTTGCATATAAT
>NW_015173826.1:6690-20774 GCF_001447785.1 Gekko japonicus
TTGTTTCCAATATTTTGCATATAATATTCTTCCTGCAGTAGATAGGTGTACTATCAAATATCTATCACCTTTATCAAACTCCTTTGGAAATATGTTTAGTAATAATATTTCAGGCAAAAATGGTATTTTAGTTCTCAATATCTCTTGCATCATCCAAACGCTGCTTCTGAGGGACCAGGGAACAATATTCCTGCTCTGCAAACAGAAACAGCCTTCAGGCCGTGGAAATGCTCCATTGGATCCAGCCCATGATGTTTGGATTAGGACTGGGTGGCATGAGAAACTGCCCAAACTGGATGTGTTTTTTTTGGGGGGGGGTCATGGCAGCTCTCAGCACCTCCCATGGGCCACTTGATCTGAAATAGGATGTACAGGCCACAAATGCTGCCTCTGAACATCTTGTTGCTCTGTGGGACTTCTGACACAAAGGGCCCTTGCTGGTTATATGGCCCCACAAAGACCTGGCCTCATACTACTGTTGCCAAGTCCTCCCTGGGCACTGGAGGCTGATGAGGGGGGCAGGGTTGCCAGATCCAGGTTGAGAAACTCCTGGAGATTGGGGGATGGAGCCTGGGGAGGACAGGGATTTCAGTGGGGTACAATGCCATGGAGTCCACTGTAATGTATTCAATTAGCTGCCATTGAATGCATAATGTGTGATGAAAACATCTAATTGAAATGCTATGTTAAGCTTCGTCCTGGACTGGAATCCAAATCCATCCAATCACATTGCTAGCCCAGGAAGCACCTAACCAATCACTATCAGCAAGCTCCCTGAGCGGGAACGTCCGTGATTGGTCCTTATGCATACAGCCTTATTGGTTGGTAATTGTACAGTAAGCGTGGCTACATTAGCTGGGAGAGTTTAAAAGCAGGACAGCTGCAATGTAAAAGCTGTTCTGGCTATCAGATGTTGATCAGTGTTGGAGTTGTGTTCGAGTTGTGGAATAAAGCTGAATCTTTGCTGAATCACTCTCCGACTACTTTGTTAAGCGAGCGATTTAACATCCACTTTTCAAATGAGCCATCTTCTCTGCTGGCTGGAGATGAGTGGTAAGTCCAGAGGATTCCTAGGTCCCACTTGGAGGCTGGCATCCCTATTTCAAGGTGATCCTTCAAGAAGATTTACAGCAATCTGTTAGAGAGAAAGGGGTATGGTAGCCCGATCTCGGCAGATCTTGGGACCTAAGCAGTATCAGTAGCTGGATGGAAGACCGACACAGAAGACCCTACAGAGGAAGGCATTGGCACACCACCTCTGCTTCTCACATACCTTGAAAGCCCCTCCTGGAGCTGTCCTCAGTCAGTCGGGATGTAAATGTTTGGATTGTCAGTGTCAAATAGGAGACAGTTTTAAAGATCCTGCTCACTCAGGTGAAATAGCAAAGGAATTTGGAGCAATGAAAAACATGAATTCTTGTAAGAAGAACAATTATTTGGGGAATGGGAGAGTGCTCAACAGAGCCCTGGGCCAAAGTTGAATTCTTCCTAAAATAACATTCAGGGCCAATGTGACAGTACCCACTCAAGCAAAACCTTGGAGAAATTCTGAGGGAAGCTAAAATCGTTTTTGATAAGACTAGCCGAATTTCTCCTGGGATCTTTACATATCCTTGAAAAAAATATAACATGGGGGGGGGACCTCAGTATGGTGTAAAGATAATATTTGTGTCCATCTATTGGTACAGAAAAAAATACACTTGTTATCTACCACTTTATTCCTTAACAAATGAGATTATTGCATTAGCATGTAACCGTACTAGCATTTTGTAGAAACATCTAATTTTTCATTTATTGAATTCGCTATGAAGAGTAAGCTGTCAAATATTACTGGGTGGATTTACTTTGTAATTTATATAGTCCCTCTATGTCCAAAGGCACACAACGTAAAATTAGAAACCTAGTATGTTTCATCACACAGTAAAATCCTTAAAGTCCCATAAAACTTAGCATCATGATTTATTGATATGACCTTAGTAGTCAGGAACATGGGTTAAGGAGAAGAAACAAAAAATCCAAAACAGGTATCCATAGGATTCTACTAGGTAAAAAGGGAGAGTCACCAGATTTTTGGATAACTGAAGTTATTATAAATGATTTTATTCCTGTAGGGTTACCATATTTTGAAAAGTAAAGAAGAGAACCTATTTCCTGACTGATTACTTCAAACCAGTGATCACTATGACAAATCTCATTTTCAATAACCCTACTATTTAAGATGTGATAATTGCTACTAACGAGGAATATTCCTAATCTTCCAACCCATAAAGAGAACATTTTCATCCCCCCCTTTTTTTTTAAAAAAAGAAGATAAGTAGAAGAGTAGGAGATGTGATTTGACTGTGCGACTGAACAACAACAACAACTTCACTTCCCAAAGGTGTCACTTAGCATCATGATTTATTGATATGACCTTAGTGGTCAAGAACATGGGTTAAGGAGAAGGGACAAAAATTCCAAAACAGGTATCCATAGAATTCTACTAGGTAAAAAGGGAGAGTCACATTAGGGTAACCAGATTTTTGGATAACTGAAGTTATTATAAGTGGTTTTATTCCTGTAGGGTTACCATATTTCGAAAAGCAAAAAAGAGAAGTAAAAAAAAAAAGCAATCTGGGAACCCTAACTGGTAACACCTTTATATACGTCCTGCGACAAATAATGCCATATGGCCAGGGATGTGCATCCAAATGCACCCCCAAAAATGGCCCATTTGGGCCCCTTTCGGGCTACCGCATCGGCTTGCTGCCAAATTGCCGGTGAAATTCGGCGGCAATTCAGCCCCATTATATCCTATGGGCCATTGAAAATGACGAAAACATAGGGTATATTCTGGAGGGGAGGGGGTTTGAGGGAGAGGCTCCAAACTCACAGTATAGCAGCTGGAGCCTCTCCCCAAGGTATCCACCACGTTTCAAGAACATTGTACCAGGGGGTCCAATTCTACGGGCCCCATAAAGACAACATTTCCATCCTTTTTTTAAAAAAAAGAAGAGAAGAGGAGGAGATGGGATTTATACCCCCTTCATTACCCAAAGGTGTCTCAAAGTGGCTTACAAACTCCTTTCCCTTTCCCTCCCCACAACAGACACCCTGTGAGGTAGGTGGGGCTGAGAGAGCTCTGACAGACACTGCTCTTTTTCAAGAACAGCTCGAACTATGGTCATCCGGCAACTGCAAGTGGAGGAGTGAGGAATCAAACCCGGTTCTCCCAAATTAGAGTCTGTGCACTTAACCACTACACCAAAGAGGATGGACAATAAAAAACAGCAGTCTTGGAACCCTAACTGGTAACACCTTTATATAAGTCCTGAGACAAATACTGTCATTAGACTAGGGATGTGCATCCGAATGCACCCCCCAAAATGGCCCAGGGAACAAGTGGCACACTCCAGAACAAGTGGCACTGTGGCAGTGCAAGCATGCCACAGTGCCATCCAGAAACCCCAATTGGGGGGAGGCTATTTTCAGCCAATTGCTGCATGCATGTGCAGCCTGCAAGGTTGGTGGTGTTGCTTTGCACACCACCTTCCTTGCTTGGAAAGGGGGGGGGGGGGAGTCAACTCTACCCAACTCTACCCTGGCCTGACCTGCTACCTCCCTGGACTTCTGGTTGCACCATCAATTTACACAGGGCAGGGCCCGTATAAATGTTGTTCCTGTTGGCCTTTTGGGGTTTCTGTGTGGCACTGTGGCATGCTTGCACTGCCACTTGTTCTGGAGTGTGCCACTTGTTCTCATGGCAAACAAGCACCTCCCAAGACAGTTCACTTTCCCTGAGATTCTCTGGGAGAGTCTGACTGCTGGGTGCTGCCTGCTTGCCTGCTTGCCTTAAGTGCTGCTGGCTGGGTAATTGGAAACAATGGAGGTAATGGGGGTAACCTGTTTGGGTGCCCATAGAATTGAGCCCACTGGTCCAATTGCTTTGGTACATGGGGGTTTATGTGGAGAGAGGCTCCCGAAGCTGAAAATTTGGAGCCTCTCCCTCAAACCCCCCTCCCAAAGCCACTAACAGTACCGTGGGAAAAAAGAAACATTTTCCCCACCATAGAGAACAATGGAGGGGATGGGGGCAACCTGTTTGGGGGTGCGTCGAATTGGACCCCCTGGTACAATGTTATAGAAACATGGTGGTTATTTTGGGGAGAGGCTCCAGCAGCTACCCTGCGAGTTTGGAGCCTCTCTCTCAAACCCCCTCCTCTCCAGCCCCCAGAATATACCCTATGTTTTCACGATTGACTTCAATAGCCCCTAGGATATATTGGAGCTGAAATTGACATTCGGTTGGCCCAAAGACTCCCGAATGGGCTTGTACTGACGAAACTGACATGTGGGAGTCCTACTGCAGGCGGAAACGGATTCTGCCTGAATCTGAATCTGCTGATTTTCTTTTGCACACCCCTATATATGACCCCTATATATATATGGAGCTGCGGTGGCTCAAGTGGTTAAGACGCTGAACTGCAGGCTGTAGAAGGTCAGTAGTTCAGCAGTTCAAGACCCGGGTGCCGCAAGATGGGGTGAGCTCCTGTCTCTAGTTCCAGCTCCTGCCAACCTAGCAGTTCGAAAGCAAGAAATTGCAAGTAGATAAATAGGTACCACTTCGGTGGGAAGGTAACAGCGTTCTGTGCACCTTGGTGTTTAGTCATGCCGGCCACATGACCACGGAAACGTCTTCGGACAGCGCTGGCTCTTCGGCTTGGAAACGGAGATGAGCACCGCAACCCTAGAGTCGGACTCGACTGGATTTCGAGCAAGGGAACCTTTACCCTTACCTATATATGACTCTAGCTTGGCCGTAGGGACGACTCGTGCCAGGGTGACGATAGTAACCGTTCATTTCTCCATTATCATGTTGAAGATCTACAAGCTGTACCTTACTTGTTTTCTCTGGCATGTATGTCTTCTGCTTACACAATTTGCCAAGTGGTCTGCTAACGACAGGGCAGGCCACCATTTCAAAAGAGGAGGGAGCAAGGCTGTTTACTTCACTTGTATCCTGGCAACAGCGATCAGAGCCCTGTGACATCATCACTGCAACCAGCACAGTTGATGAAGCTGTCATTGGGGCTTTCTTCTGTGATAAGAGGGCTGGTTGGGATAAGATCTCAGGACCAGGAGGCACCATGAAGGGGAAATTTAAAGGGGGGGAGGGATAATATTGGTGTTAGAAAGTGCTGTCAAATCACGGCTGAGTTATGACAACCCCAGGATGTTTTCAAGGCAAGAGACAAACAGAAGTGATTTACCATTCTGCACCTCTGCTGGTGCTGGAGAAGACTCTTGAGAGTCCCTTGGACTGCAAGAAGATCAAATCAGTCAATCCTAAAAGAAATCAACCCTGACTGTTCCCTGGAAGGCCAGATAATGAAACTGAAGCTCAAATACTTTGGCCACCAAATGAGCAGGGAGCACTCACTGGAGAAGACCCTGAGTCTTTTGAACTATGGTACTGGAGAAGACTCTTGAGAGTCCCTTGGACTGCAAGAAGATCAAATCAGTCGATCCTAAAAGAAATCAACCCTGACTGTTCCCTGGAAGGCCAGATAATGAAACTGAAGCTCAAAGACTTTGGCCACCCAATGAGAAGGGAGCACTCCCTGGCGAAGACCCTGATGCTGGGAAAGGCTGAAGGTCAAAGAAGACGGGGACGGCAAAGGATGAGATGGTTAGACAGTGTCATCGATGCAACGAACATGAAATTGAGCCAACTTCAGAGGACAGCAGAAGACAGGAGGGCCTGGCGGGACTTGGTCCATGGGGTTGCAAAGAGTCGGACTCGACTGTGCGACTGAACAACAAACCCTGCTGACCCTGGACTTCCTTGGTGGTCTCCCACCCAAGTACTAACCAGGGCCAACCCTGCTTAGCTTCCAAGATGTGACGACGTCAGGCTAGCCTGGACCTATCATGTTAGAGGATGAAAAAGAAAGGTATGTTTTCAGAGTAATGGGGAGCAGGCGGGGTTCTTTCTGAATCACGGGACTGCGTGCAATTCTCTAAAAGGTAGAACCAAGACTCAAAGAAATCCACGTTCCTTTGTGCTTAAGATTAAATGTCGTCTGAAGTCTCCCAAGAGATTTCAAATCCTAGCGCTGGGATTGTGCTAGATCCCCAGACCCTTCTCCTGCTTCACTTGGCCCCTTCAAATGACCAGTTCCATTTCCAGCAAATTGCTGTCAAGCTACCATGAGAGCTGGTAAGGGACACAGCAGTTTATTTAAAACACACACACACAAACCACCTTGAAATCATGGAAGAGACAGTTGTCTCCTCGAGGGAGGCAGCCTTCCAGACGTTTTCTGCCTGTTTATTTTTAGGGGCATGGCGGCTCATCTTTTAAGAACATGATTATAGTGCTGCTCCCTGTGGCTCAGTGGTAGAGCATCTGCTTGGCATGCAGAAGGTCCCAGATTCCATCCATTAAAGGCTCTGGCCGTAGCTGATGTGTCAAAGTTATGGAGCTAAGAAAGATCTCCCCCTCAGACCCTGGAGAGACACTGCCAGTCCGAGTAGACAATACTGACCTTGGTGGACCAAAGGTCTTATTCAGTATAAGGCAGCTTCATGTATTCATGAGTGTTTATATATACTAGACCAAGCCAACAGAGAGGGAGAAGTCTGGAACTGTGTTACCGTGCATCAGGAACTGTTTCACAGTTCTCTGCATCTGACCTGAATTTTCAGGGACTTCTTGGGATTCTCAAGGAAAAGGAAAACAAAACAAAACAAAACAGAGTCAGACGTTAAGAAGAAGAAGAAGAGATTGGATTTATACCCCGCCCTTCACTCGAAGTCTCAGTGCGGCTTACAAACTCCTTTCCCTTCCCCTCCCCACAACAGACACCCTGTGAGGTGGGTGGGGCTGAGAGAGCTCTGACACAAACTGCTCTTTTTCAAGGACAGCCGTGCCAGAGCTTGTGACTGACCCAAGGTCACATCAGCAGGTGCAAGTGGAGGAGTGGGGAATCAAACCCGGTTCTCCCAGATTAGAGTCCGCACACTTAACCACTACCACTACCCATGGGACCCATTCAAAAACTTTTCCCCGTAATGTTTAAACCACCCCCCAACTTGTTCTTCTATGTATGTCTACACACACACACACACACACACACACACACACACACACACACACTCTTCTCTAATGAAGATCCACAGGAAGGTAGGATTGCTTTAAAAAAATCTAGTGCCTTCTAGCTCCACCCCTGTTTTGAGAATTACACTCTCGGACTTCATAGGCTCTGCCCCGGGTCTCAGGGGGTGAGCCTCAGCAAATCTGTTCCTAAGTTTCTGATCTGACGAGCTTAAAAAGCATCGGGGTCCATGCAACCTAAGCCTAAGGAGACAGAGACAGAATTTTTTAAATGGACATCTCCTCTGTTGACAAGTTCATCTTGCTTGCAGCAGATAAAAAGTAACATTAAATCTACTTTGCCAAACTCCCCCGAATTTCCTACCTTTGCCGGCTCTACCAGGCCATTAATCTGTGTTTCTCCTAATATCAGTGTGGGGGGAATTGCTGTAGGCAAAGAGATGGAGGTTTGTTTTTGTTTTAAGTTTGGGAAATTTTAATACAGTCTAAGCGGATTTTTTTTTTTGACATTGCTTCCCGTACATTAATCTGCGACTTTTTAAAACACATGGAAAGCTGCAAAAGAAAAGAAAAAGTGACTTAAACCACATAATGGAGCAAACTGGGAAGAAAATTGTGTTTAGCTGTCAAAGTTATGGAGCTAAGAAATCCACAAGGAGGGCAGGGGTTGCTTTGGAAAATGGCAAGAGGAGAGTGTAGCTGAGGGCTGGAGGTTATGAATGATAGGTTTAAAAGTTTCAAGAAGCAAAGAGGCCGCTACGGTGCCACGTCCCTGCTGTGACAAAATTACCCAGCCACCGAATCCCGGTCGCCCTGCTGTTGGTACAGAATGGCTTTAATAAGAGCGTCAAAGAGAAAATTACGACAGCACAAAGCAGTGCGATATGTAGCATTCAGTGAGGGTTCGGGGACTGTAAAACAAGCGACTGGGATCATTGCTTTCTCCAGCTTGGCCCGTTATACCAACAAGTGAGGCATGTTAAAGCCCAAGATTATTACTGACTGTCTTCTCAGTGAGGTGTCTGAGTGGGGAAATCAGAAGAAGAAGAAGAAGAGGAAGAGGAGTAGGAGTTTGAATTTATACCCTGCCCTTCACTCAGGCCCATAGCTAACATGGGGCCCACGGGGCCCGGCCCCCTTGTGTTTCTTCTGGGCCCCCTCCCTCTGGGGCTGCCCCCAAAGTGCTCCAATTTACCACCTGCACTGTACTTCCATTTAATTAGCTGGCAGGCCCCCCCAGTGCCCCCTCCCAAAGAATTCCCTAGCTACGGGGCTGCCTTCACTCGGAATCTCAGAGCGGCTTACAAACTCCTTTCCCTTCCCTTCCCCACAACAGACACCCTGTGAGGTTGCAAGGGATGGTTCATGTGGGTTCTGTCCCGAGGTATTCACTGCAGGTCAATGCAAGGAATGTGTCCCCTTATTTAATCTGGTCATGGGCTCCATTCCAGAGCCATGCTGGTTGTTGGCATCTGGTTTGAGCCAGAGCCACCCTGCATTCTATGGCTCCACCTCCACATTGGCTAGGTGACTGAACAGAGGGTACAGACGCCATCCCCACAGGCTAGGTGAGTGCAGGGGCCAGGTCCAACTTCCGGTGGGGAGATGTCTTCCTTCTCATGGTGCCATTTTCCATCCAGGCTACACAGCCCACACGTCCATCCCTTCCAACTCACACCACTGAAAAGTTGATTGCGGGGCATGATGATGCCAATCACACCAGTGTGGCGAGCAGCAAGGAGTGGGCTGTGACCAGAGAAGACTTGTGCTTGGGAAGAGAGTGGGATTGTTCTTCCAGCACGGGCCATCGCCTTCCAGTCGCACCATTGGCAAGGAGAGTCCAGTCCGAGGCCAAGGGCAACTCCCCAAGGCAAACTGATCGGTCCTAGTTAGAGATGTAAAATTTCTGGAAATTTTGAAGCTCGGGAAAAAAACTGGGTTAGGGTTAGGAAAAATTGAAAAAAAACCTGCTACATTAGCACTTCTTTTTTCTTTTCCAGATTGAAAGTCATTCTGTTACTTTAGGAACATAAAATATGACTATGGACATTTTCACTTGGCATGAAATTATCACAACTAGCATATTAAAAATTTAGTATATCCAAACAATTATTGCAAACAGAATACCCACCCACATGCAAAAACAAAACTGAAACCTTTTTCTTTTCTTGTGACACTAGCACCTCCTAAAGAAAGAAAGAAATTCATCTTGTTCCTGCATTGGAGAGTTCAGTTTGTAACCTAGGGCTTGCTTGTTCTCAGTGCACAGAAATTAGATCAATCTGATACCATACATATTTTTTAGAAATGATCTGGAAAATATCTGAACACCTTGTCTTAAAATATTTCATTCATCACGTTAAAATAAAATGCTCCATAATCATTTTTTTTCCCTTTTCTTTTTCAATTTTTCCAATTTTTCGGGGGGGGGGGAGTTCCCCCCCTAATTTTTTCGGGTTTTTTCCGGGCCTTCACATCTCTAGTCCTAGTTCCCAGGGCAACTCGTCTTCCTTCTCATGGTTGCTTCACCCACCCAGGCCACACAGTCCTCTCACATCTATCCCCCTTTGCCCACACTGGTCGCAGGGTGACTGGTTGCAGGGCCTGCAGTCCATCCCTCTCTCTCCCCGCTTTGGTAATTTGTTGTTGTAGCAGTGCCTTAGGGCACAGGGTCTGACAGTCCTCACTGCTTCCACCCATCAAGGTGATTGCCATGACTGTATGGCCAAGATCTTCGCTAGGGGCTTGCCCTGAAGTTTGGGTGGTCTTTCCGATTCCTTTTCTTTCCCTCTTTGTCTCTTTGCTCCCTTTGAGCCCCGACTCTCAGCCACCTCCCTTTGTGTAAGGAGCAACTCCTGGCCACCAGCAACCTTTCCCTTTCACGGGCAGGGCTCTTACCAGGCCCAGATTATTGGGCCGCTGTCAAGAACATGAGGTACATGTGGGAAACCCATTATGGTGGCATGAGCAACAGCAACATCAGATGTGGAACACTGTGGCATCGTAGTCTGTGACGGCCTGGGGTCTTTACGGCAACACATCATCAACACACTTTGCTGGCCAGCGGTTATTAACACATCATCAACACATGTTGCTGGCCAGCGGTTATTGTGTTGTTGGGTTTTTTTGAAAATTTATTTTCATTTTCCACTATAACAACATTAAACATCATATCTCTTTCACACACAGTTACAACTTATAATATCCATTACATCTTCCACATTTTACAACTTTTATATCGTACTAGCATAATTCAGTTTTAATTTATCTTTTTCATCTTCAGCCAGTCATAAAATAATTTCCCTCTGTCCCAAAAAAGTTCCTCTGGTTTCTTTTGTAGTGTTGTATTTAACTTGTCCATTTCAGCTATTCCCATCACCATATTTTTGAGTTCTCCTATAAATGGTATTCTTTTAGATTTCCAACGTCTTGCTATCAGAATTCTGGCTGCCGTTAAAATATACACAATTATATGTGTATGTGATTTAATATCTTCCGGTAACATATTAAGTAGCCAAATTTCTGGCTCTAGGGGTATAGTTATTTTTGTAACGTCTAGCAGGATTTTAGCAATTTTTTCCCCAAAAGTTTTGAATTTTATCACACCTCCACCATATGTGGAGATATGATCCTATGTTCTTCCCACACCTCCAACACATTTTGGATGCTTTCGGAAAACATTTTGCGACTTTAGTGGGTGACAGCGGTTATTGTTGACATGGCAGGGGGGCTCCCATCCGGAGTCACTATGGCTTTTCAGTCCACTTGCTGGCAAGGTGATTACGGGGCATGGCCAAATCCTTCCGGGGTGTTTTGGGGGGGGTCAGGCCACATTCCATAGCCATCTCCGGCTTCGTTTTGCTTGGGCCGTGTTGGGGCACATCACTTGGCTGAATAAGGTCATCCTGCTGGCAAGGTGTTTGTGGGGCACGGGCTCCAAAATCCAAGGTGACTGCGGAAGGATAGCGGTGCATTCAGGGACAACCCTTCCCAGGAACAGGATGCTGTTGGCAGCGGGTTCAAGCTGGAGCCCCCCTTACAGTTGTGATCCTGAGGGCACCTTGTCTGCGGGTCCGTAACTCGGACTCCCCAAGTCTAATCTTCACC
Source organism: Gekko japonicus (assembly GCF_001447785.1). Taxonomy (NCBI): domain Eukaryota; kingdom Metazoa; phylum Chordata; class Lepidosauria; order Squamata; family Gekkonidae; genus Gekko; species Gekko japonicus. The sequence goes on from NW_015173826.1 coordinate 17,894, forward strand.
ACACTTGGTGGGCAGATAGAGGAGAGTCATCTGGAGATGCTCTAATGATTCCCAAAGTGGTCCAGTTCATCAGAGCAACTGTGTTTGGGTTTGGGCCTCAGGACACATCCTGAAACTGAACTGGGTTTCCCCCAGTTTGTGCCCATGTATGATCTTGTAAGTGTCAGAACCCACAGCCAACAACATAGTACACGCTTATCAGGAAAGGTAATACTTTACTGAAGAGCTATAGATGCATTAACATAGGCACTGTTAAGAATGATGGTTGCCCATGGGGCATAATAGGATATAGGGAATTCGTATGCACCCCCCCTGCCCTGGCCAATTACCTACCCTCCCGCGCGCGGGAGATAGAGCTTCGGCCATTTAGCGCTGAAGCTGGGAACGAGCTAAAGACTCCTACAAGTTTTCCCGCCGAGGACTACATTATAATACATTATGTAACACAACATCCTGTTTCCTGAGGAACAACATTTAACTCTGTAATGACTGAACTGTAGCAACTTGAAACTCCAACATCTGGAGATGCTCTAATGATTCCCGAAGTGGTCCAGTTCAGCAGAGCAACTGTGTTTGGGTTTGGGCCTCAGGACACATTCTGAACCTGAACTGGGTTTCCCCCAGTTTGTGCCCATGTATGATCTTGTAAGTGTCAGAACCCACAGCCAACAACATAGTACACGCTTATCAGGAAAGGTAATACTTTACTGAAGAGCTATAGATGCATTAACATAGGCACTGTTAAGAATGATGGTTGCCCATGGGGCATAATAGGATATAGGGAATTCGTATGCACCCCCCCTGCCCTGGCCAATTACCTACCCTCCCGCGCGCGGGAGATAGAGCTTCGGCCATTTAGCGCTGAAGCTGGGAACGAAACTCTCATGCTCTGTTCCCAAGAAAACCAGACATCAACAACCCCACCTGCAATACTTAGAGATAAGCGTTGTAGCACAGAGTAGCCAAGAAGCACAGAAGGAATGCAAAGGCAATTAGAAGACAAACTGAACCCTCCCACCCCCATTGCAGCATAGCTGACATAAAGCCACTTTGGCTCACCTTTGGGGAGAAAGCAGGGTATACATTTCTAAGAAAACAAACAATGCAAGTTGTAGGACTCCCCTTCCATTGGTAAAAGACACTTTCTACACACAGAAGGTCACCTTGGAATCCAACCTCCTGTCTTTACAGGAAACCGCTGCCGAATGCAGAAAGCCGCTTTATACTTGACAGATCATCAGTCTATTAAGCAGCAGCACATCTCGGTCTCAGGTAGGGGGGTGTCTTTCAAATCTTATACTACCCGATCCTTTTAAACAGAGACACCAGGAATTGAACCTGGGACATTTTGCGTACAAGGCAGCCACTCCAAATCAATCCATATATTTAGGTAGCTAATAAGGGTTGCTATAAAATGTTCTAGTATTGAAAACCCCAACATGGATAGGAAATGCAGCCCAATTAAAATAAACCATAATGTTAAGGCTGGAGGGGGGGGGAATCCCCAAAAAATTGCCTTGAAATATTTTTTGGGAAATCTTAATCTTGCATGTTCTCTAGATGTTTTCCAAATGCAAATATTCCTGTTGGCTCTTCTAATGTTGGATATAACTGGGCATCCAGAACCACTGGTTGCAATACGTGATGGTTTCCTCTTCCCCTCAATATGTGATGGTATTTAATACTTCCCAGTGTTTGGTGACTGACATGCAACGGTTTGTCATATTTGACGATATGTGACAGTTGGAAGGCAATGGTGTTTAGCATTTGACAGCTTGAAAGCATATTTCATTCCATACTGAAGGGCTCCCAAAGCAATGAAGAGATGCCAGCAGGCCTCAAGCACTCTTACTTTTGGAGTACAATTTCATATCCACAAAGTGAATGTCAATTTGGATTTTCGAAATTCCTCATTCAAAACCGGAAAGGTAAAACTGGAAAATTTAAGTGAGCTGAACGTTTGGGGTCATTTTCAGCTTTGCATAGCATTAGCACTGGCATAGTTAAACATCTTCATGCTCCTATTAAATGTCAAATGTTCTCAGACAGCACATTGTATCATAGATTGAGACGCGTAGCTGTGTGAGTCTGTATGTAGCAGCAGAAAAGAGCAAGAGTCCAGTAGCACCTTAAAGACTAACTAAATTTGTGGCAGGGCAGGGGTCATTTCCTGCAGGAGCGCACAGGAGCAGAGCTCCGGCAGTAAAGAGCCCAGGGGGCGGGTGCATGCAACAAGCCCCACCCCCTGCTCCCAGCAGCCCTCAGTCACAGCAAGAAGCAGCCAGGTAAGTTGCAGAGCCCCCCCTGGTCCAAAACAGTCCAGTGGCACCTTTAAGACCAAGTTTTATTCAGGTACAAGCTCTCCCTCCTCTGCCAGGACAGTTCCCCCCCCCCCCCAATAGCTAGCAATCCAAAACAGTCCAGTGGAGCCTGAGCGGTGGGTGTTGCCTTCTGACACACTTCTGGTGATGTCATGGGGTGTGGCATATGCAAATAAGTTATGCTAATGAGATATGCTAATGAGCTCCTGCACCTCTTTTTCTACAAAATGACCCCTGTCAGGCAGGGTATGACATTTTGTGTGTCACTACTCACTTCTTCAGATATCTGAAGTGAGCAGTGTCTGAAGAAGTGAGCAGTGATTCACAAAACCTCATGCCCTGCAAAAAATTGTTGTTTGTCTTTAAGGTGCTACCAGACACTTGCTCTTTTCCACATTGTGTCATAGTGCTCCCAAACCGCCCTGACTTGGATGGCCCAGGCTAACTTAATCTTGTCAGGTCTTGTAAGATAAGCAGGAAGAGCCCTGGTTAGTACTTGGATGGGAGGCCACCGAGGAAGTCCAGGGTTGCTATGCAGAGAGAGAGAGAGAGAGAGAGAG
>NW_015173826.1:20832-31073 GCF_001447785.1 Gekko japonicus
AGATTGGATTTATACCCTGCCCTTCACTACCCAAGGGAGTCTCGGAGTGGCTTACAAACTCCTTTCCCCTCCCTTCCCCACAACAGACACCCCGTGAGGTAGGTGGGACTGAGAGAGCTCTGGCAGAAACTGCTCTTTTTCAAAAACAGCTGTGCCAGAACTATGGCTTGGCCAAGGTCATCCAGCAGCTGCAGAGAGAGAGATTGGATTTATACCCTGCCCTTCACTACCCAAGGGAGTCTCGGAGTGGCTTACAAACTCCTTTCCCCTCCCTTCCCCACAACAGACACCCCGTGAGGTAGGTGGGACTGAGAGAGCTCTGGCAGAAACTGCTCTTTTTCAAAAACAGCTGTGCCAGAACTATGGCTTGGCCAAGGTCATCCAGCAGCTGCAAGTGGAGGAGTGGGGAATCAAACCCGGTTCTCCCAGATTAGAGTCTGCGCACTTAACCACTACACTAAACTGGCTCTAGGTGAAGATAGTACCATCGAGTTTCCAGCCCCATTGTTAGAGTGTCACCCGGCTATGTGCCTACATCACGCCTGGGCGACGGAATAATGCAGCGCCTGTGTTTTCCCCGCGGGAATGGTCCCACGAAGAACTATACATCCCCTGCCGAATTAAGGTAAGTACTTGGGAGCCCTGGTGAAGAGGCAGTGCCAGGTCTCCGACCCGTGGTCCACCTTGTGGGCCAGAGCATGGAGGATGTAATACTTTGCAGGATTCTGGCCCCAGTTAAACTTGGAGAAGGTGAGTCCCAGGTGCTGCTTCTAGAGTAGGTGGAGCTGGTGTCCACCCAGCCTATTTAAGACTTGGGATGAGAGAAGAAAGGTCCTGGATCGACTGGTCCTCTAGGTACAGAGTCTGCTTTCCTGTTTCAGTGCCTTGTCTCCAATTCCAGCTTCTGCTGATGCCCAAGGCCTCACTAGCTGGGCCTAAGGGCACCATTCCAGCAAAGGCCTCCCTGCAGAGTGCAGGGCAACTGGTGCCTCGTCAAGAGTTTTTGTGGAGGGGGAGGAGCATTTGGGCATGTGTTCTGGATGCTGCTGACCCAAATTCCAAAGAAGGCAACACTGCATGATTTCTCTGCATGAATAAGCCAGCTGTTCAGTGTCACAATGGCATTCTAAAGACTGCCCACAGTCTCTGGAAGGTCGAGGAAGAGGCAGCATCTGTTATATTTGAGCTCTATTAAGGTTTACCTTCCTTATTGGTTCTGCAACCCAAGCTCCAAATCTATCATGCAGCATCTGTTATATTTGAGCTCTATTAAGGTTTACCTTCCTTATTGGTTCTGCAACCCAAGCTCCAAATCTATCATGCCAAGCTTTGACCTATGGCCTTGCTCCTCTGCTTTGACTGATGAATGTCAAGCACTTTCTTCCTCTCTCCGTAAATACTTCTCCTATGCTTAACCAGACCTCCATTTAAGATAAGGCAAACTGTGGGCTCTCAGGGTAATCTGCACTTCAGGTGCACAAGTTCATGTATAAAACATATTGAATAAGCGCTTACAGAGCTTGACTTCTTCAAAATCAAAGCATTAGAGGGTGTGTGTTTTTATTACTTTAACCATTGGGCTTCTTTGGTTAGTATTTTGAACAAGAACATGAATGGACTCAAGCCAGATATCAACCGTGGACAAATTAAGGACATCTGCATGACGTTCCTAGTTGATTCTGCAATGTGAACAATTTCGTATGATGGATTTTGAGAGCATGACATTGATAGAACCTGCTGGGCTAGACCGCTGGTCCATCTAGTCCAGCATCCTGATTCACACAGTGGTAGGGTTGCCAAGTCCCCTCTGACCACCGGTGGGGGGTGGGGGAGCAGTGTTCCCTCTAAGCTGAGTGAGTGTGAGCTAGCTCACAGTTTTTTAGCCTCCAGCTCACATGTTTTTGTCTTAGCTCAGGGAGGATGGCTCCACAGCAAACTGATATATGCAGCAGCCAAATCGCTCGCTCACAACTTTAATGCCGGTAGCTCACAAAGAAGAATTTTTGCTCGCAAGACTCCACAGCTTAGAGGGAACATTGGTGTGTGTGGGGGGGTAGGGTTGCCAGATCCAGGTTGGGAAACTCCTGGAGATTTGGGGTTGGAGCCAAGGAAGGACAAGAACCTCAGTGGGGGACAATGCCATAGAGACCCCCCCCTCCAAAGCATCCATTTTCTATGGGGGGATTGATCTCTGTGGTCTGAAGATGAGCTGTAATTCCAGGAGATCCCCAGGTCCCACCTGGAGGCTGGCATCCCTCCATAGCAGCCAACCCATTGTGCTGGAGGCAAATAGCAGGGAATGGAGGCCAAGGCCTTCCTTCACTACTCTCTCCCAGCACTAATATTCAGAAGTCTGGGGGCTCCCTTCAACTACCAGGCCTAGTAGCCCCTGATGGACCTCTCTTCCATGCAGCTGGTGGTGAATCCAGGCTCGTAGCTATGGTGGGGCCTCCCAGGGCACAGCCCCCTGACTTCCTTCTGAGGCCCCCTGACTTCCTGTCTAACCCAGGCCCCCCCCTCTCTAAGGTGTCCTGAGGACTCCCCGTGCGGCCTCCCCTTCCCTGCCTGCCAGCAGCCCTGCCAACTCCATCCTGGGCTGGCAGTTGAAGGTGAGCGGCCGGGCTGGGGGTCCTGAGCTGGTGGCAGCATGGGGCTCCCAGGTGAGGAAGCGGTGTGAGGCGGGTGGGCCGGCAGGCGAGGTGGGAGCGGCAGGAACCTTTGGTGGCACTCAGAGGCCGCCAGGGCCGGGCTGGGGAACCTCTTCCTCCTCCTCTTCTGCCTCTTTCTGCCCCTGCACCTGGGTGCCCAGCTTGAGCGCTGGTGGAAGCCAGCTCCACATTGCCCGGCTTCCAGGGCATATCAGGGGGAGGGGCTGGTGGCAGCGGTGGCACGGGTCTCCCAGGAGAGTAAGCGGTGTGAGGCAACCAGGTCGCCTGGTGAGGTGGGGCCGGCAGGAACCTTTGGCAGCACTCAGAAGCCGGCAGGGCCAGGCCGGGGCACCCAGGAGAGTAAGTGGAATGAGGCAACCAAGCAGGTGAGGTGGGGCCAGCAGGAACTTTTGGCGGGCACAGAAGCCGGTTGGGCCAGGCCAGGACTCCTCTTCCTCCTCTTATTCTGCCTCTCCTTCCTGTGCCTCCTCTTCTCCCTGCGCCTGGGTGCCGAGCCAGAGCATCAGCAGAGGCCAGACCTGTGGCAATGGGCTTCCTAGGCTTTAAAAAAAACCACTTCCTTTTTTATTTTAATTTCCGTGCCCCCTGGTTGATTTAAAGGCCCCCCGATTTAAGAAATCCTGGCTACGGGCTTGGGTGAATCTCACACTTTCACTCATCGAGGGAAATAAGTATCTCCTTTAGTATCCCCTTGTTAAATACAGGGTTCTAAATGCATTGCCGTGATCAGGGCCAGCTCGAGGTGTTTCTGCGCCTTGGCAAGGCTGCCTTATGGCGCAGATGCCAACCTCCCAGTGGGGCCAGGAAACCTGGAGACCTCTGGAGCCAGCCACCCTTTTGCTGCCCCCCGCCTCCCCCCCCCGCCGCCACCAAAGGGGGGGAGGAGGGGCAGAGGCACAGTTTGGCGCCCCATCCAGGACCCGGCGCTCTAGGCGAATGCCTAGTTCACCTAGTGGGTGAGCTGGCCCTGGCCGTGATCAACTCCGGTTTATGAAGAGATTTCAGCAAACTACAAGACACGGTAGCAGGGCTGGAGCCCTGCATATAAGCATGCGAAACACCACATCCAACACACACACACTCCCAGTGGTAGGATATTTACATTACACTGCTTGTCTAATGGTTGGTTCCTGGATCCAGGCGAGCCATTGTTCTAGAGAAGCAAGCTCAGCCCGTTCTAGGTACAGCTAGAGGAAAGGCTTAGGTTCAATACATAACACTCCTCCTGAATCTATTTGCCAGCAATTTCATTGTATGTCTCCGAGTATATGATAGGAAGAAGAAGAAGAGATTGGATTTATACCCCACCCTTCACTACCCAAATGTGTCTCAGAGCGGCTTACAAACTCCTTTTCCCTCCCCCTCCCCACAACAGACACCCTGTGAGGTAGGCGGGGCTGAGAGAGCTCTTGACAGAAATGGCTCTTTTTCAAGAACAGCTCTTATCAGAACTACGGCTTGCACAAGGTCATCCAGCCAGGTGCAAGTGGAGGAGTGGGGAATCAAACCCGGTTCTCCCAGATTAGAGTCCACGCACTTAACCACTACACCAAACTGTATCTCCCTCTATCTCCCTCTATCTGTTCCCCCCACCCTGCATGATTTTATAAACCTCTTCTGCGGCTTCCCTTAACTGTCTTTTCTCCAGACTGAAAAGTCCCAGAATCTCCACTCTTAATGGACTGCAATCCCCTAATGATCTTTGTTGCCCACCTCTGTACTTTCCCCAGCTCTGCGATATCCTTTTTTTCAGATAGGAGGACCAGAACTGCACACAGCTTCATACACACACGTGACACCATCGGCCATATTATTTTCAGTCCCCTTCCACTGGACTCAGACTTTATCCTAGTGCAATCCTAGGCATGCCTTCTCAAGAGAAAGTGTCACTACGTTCAGTGGTGCTTACTCTAGGGTTGCCAAATGGGCCCGGGGGGCGGGGAATCCCCCGCTTCAGAGCCCCGATTTCCACCCCGGCAGAATCGGGGCCCGGGGGGACCCCGCCCTCGAAGCTGCACCACGTTGCTGATGTTGGGGGCGTGGCTGAGCTCATCGGGGGGGGGGAAAACTATAAGGTTTCCCCCCCGACGAGCTCGGCCACGCCCCCAATGTCAGCAACGTCGGACGTCACTTCCAGACCCACAAGGAACTCCCGGACACTGACGAGGCTCCCCCGCTCAGAGGGGTAAGTGGATTTGGCAACCCTAGCTTACTCCTAGGTAAGTGTGTATAGGGTTGCTCCCTTAATAAGTCAACTCGTAGCTCAAAGCCTCTGATCGATAGTGTTAAATAGGGGGTTCCATGGATGAAGAGACCACAAGCCTAGTGATCAGTTCTACTTTATTAGTGATTTCAGCAGCTCTGTTAAATAGCATGCAATGGCCACACCCAAACACACCCCACTCCCAGTGATAGGCTATTTACATAACATTACTACTAAATTGGTTACTTTCAGAATCCTGGCAGGCTATTGTTCTTGTGCTCCAAGCTCAGCCAGTCTCTAGGGAGATTCAATCAGGAATGATTCAATCCCAATACATAACAGATAGCCACATAAAACATGTTCTTGTGTTTAGGGATGCTGGCCTCCAGGTGGGCCTGTGGGTTTCTCCAAGATTGAAAGCTCCTCTCCAGACTACAAATAATTCCCCCTGGAGAAAATGGATGCTTTGGAGGGTGGACTCTGGCACTGAACCCCATTGAGGTCCCTGCCTTCCCCAGGCTCCACCCCCAAATCTCCAGGAGTTCCCCAACCTGGATCTGGCAACCCTATCCACACTCTCCCAGGGTTGACCTGGCAAACCTACAGTTGTGTTCTGTGTGTGAATGGGAACAGGGTGATATCATGGAGGCGTGGCAGCATCAGTGTGCACTGATTGGCTGCTTCCACGTAAGCGTGACATGGGGTGGAGTCAGCAAGCTGCTCCGTGATTGGTGGTTGTGCGTAGTGTTACTAAGGCCTCCCATCTTTGCTCTCAAGTCTTTGGAGCCGGGTGGGGCTTGTTGGAAATTATTTAATTTTTTTGAAAAAAAATTTATTCAGCATCTCCAGGAATCTGCCTGAGGCTGCTACAAAACAGAAGTAATTTAAAAAAAACCCGTTAAAAGATACTGAAGCCACTTGCTAAGCCTCTGTGTGTGTGTGATCGCGTGTAGATGTGTGTGGTTAGAACATGGGACTAGTATGGAGTGTCAGACTAGTAACTAGGTTCAAATCATAAGAACATAAGAGAAGCCAATGTTGGATCAGGCCAAAGGCCCATCCAGTCCAACACTCAGTCACACAGTGGCCAAAAATACCAGGTGCCATCAGGAGGTCCAGCAGTGGGGCCAGGACACTAAAAGCCCTCCCACTGTTGCCCTCCCAAGCACCAAGAATGCAGAGCCTCCCTTGCCCCAGACTGAGAGTTCCTGTCTATACCTTGTGGCTAATAGCCACGGATGGACCTCTGCTCCATATGCTTAACTATCCTCACTCGTGTCATGAAAACTAGCTGGGTGACTTTGGGCCAGTCGCTCACTCTCCACCTAACCTACCTCAGAGGGTTGTTGTGAGGATAAAATGGAGGAGAGGAGCACAACATCTGCTTCTTCGGGTCCCCCTTGGGGAGAAAGGCAGGATAGAAATAAAATAAATTGACAAATTATATGGGGGGGAGGGAAATGAAGAAAGCATCAAATATTGACCTATTACGCCAGTGCTTGTCAATCCCAACAAGACTCCAGCATACAAGGCTTAAGATAAAGGTAAAGGTTCCCTTGCTCGAAAGCCAGTCGAGTCCGACTCTAGGGTGGCGGTGCTCATCTCCGTTTCAAAGCTGAAGAGCCAGCGCTGTCCGAAGACGTTTCCGTGGTCATGTGGCCGGCATGACTAAACACCAAGGCGCACGGAACGCTGTTACCTTCCCACCAAAGTGGTACCTATTTATCTACTTGCAATTTCTTGCTTTCAAACTGCTAGGTTGGCAGGAGGCTTAAGATAGCGTCGCCCAAAATGAACAGTTTAAAAAAAAGAGAGAGAGAAATTAAATGGCCTTTGCGTGTGGAGACGAAACTGGATCAGCTCAATTCATTTAAAATATCTCACCTGTCTGGATTCAGAAGAAAGCGGCGTTTTTACCGTGCCCAAAGGTTGGCATTGCTTCCTGAGGTAATTATCGGGTAAACAGACTGTTCATTTCGGGCTGTAAAAAGGAACCTGGAAACATAGTCAGTAACCTGCTATAATTCCCCTCTCCATTTTAGCTTCTCCTGGCTCACGGAGCTGTGCAGCTGGACTCCTTGAGTGCCTCACACAGGCAACGGTGAGCAGAGGGAAAACTAGACGGGGACGGGTTCACGGGCACGTTGACGTTAGGCGGCGCATGACCGCAGCCGCCAAAGGAATACTCAGATTAGAAAGAGGGAAGATGCCAAATGGGAGTTGGCGGCTGAAAATGGCAACCGACGTCCGATTTCCCCCACCCCTTCGCCAGTTTAGTTCCTGAAAAGTAATAGCTCACCATCACTGTACGGTTGCCAACTCTGGGGGGGGGAGTTCTGGGAGATCAGGGGGTGGAGCCTTAGGAAGCAGGGTGTGGAGATGGGAGGGACCCGCGTGGGGTACAATGTCAGAGAGTCCACGCTCCAAAGCTGCCACTTTCTCCAGGGGTACTGGCTTCTGTAGTCTGGAGCTCAGTTGTGATTCCAAGAGATCTCCAGGCATCACCTGGAGGTTGGCAACTCCAGCATCATGTCATGGGGTATTACTTCGTGTCAGACTAGGATCCGGGGGACCGATGTTCAAATCCCCATCAAGAAGAAGAGGAGGAGGAGACTGGATTTACACCCCGCCCTTCACTACCTGAAGGAGTCTCAGAGTGGCTTACATTACATTACACTTTCAGCTTATATACCGCTCCTTCCCAGGGGCTCGGAGTGGTTTACAGAGACATTTAAATCATCCTAACTAGGGCCACAGTGCAAGGGGGTGTGTGAATGCCTACCAGGCACCCGAACAGCAGGGTTTTTTTCTTGATGTTCTCTCGGCTCTCTCTTTTGTTCTGTGGTGGGTTCTTTCCGTTTCAAGGCAACGGTGTCTCAGCAGAGATCTTTTCCCACAGCGACTCCTTCTGGAGTGGACCTCACAGCACACGACTATGCGACGGCTGTAGCAGCTGGCCTCCGTCCTATTGGCTCCGACCGCGTCACGTCAATGCCCTTTCCCTCACAGACACCCTGTGAGGTAGGTGGGGCTGAGAGAGCTCTTTCAAGAACTGTTCCTAAGAGAACAGCTCTGAAAGATCTTGTGACTGACCCAAGGTCACACCAGCAGCTGCACGTGGAGGAGTGGTGAATCAAACCCGGTTCTCCCAGATTAGAGTCTGCACTCCTACCCACTACACCCAACTGGCCCTCTCAGGGGAATTTGGTGTGACTGGCCCAAGTCCTCCGCTGGCATTCCTTGGGCGTATTTCAGGGGCAGAGCCTGGGGAGGGGGGGTTGTTGTGGACAGCATTATGCAGGATTGCCCTGCAGTGAGGATAAAACCGGGGGGGGGGGGGGGATTGCAAGGCACTTTGGTTTGCTGCAGGAGATCAATGTCCACATAGATACATAAATTCAGGATGCCGACCAAGTGAAAACGAGCAATTTCTGAGGTATCTTAAAATAGTTCTTTTTAAAAAAAAAAAAAAATGAAAAACAGGGCCCATTCTGAATTTATTTATTTTATTTATTTATTATCAGATTTATATCTGAATCAGGCCAGGGCAAGTATCCCCTCATGTGTGAAGCCACCCTCTGTCTTGACTGAAGCTTCCAAGATCCCCAAAATAGACCTCCAGTTTTAGAAATCATGAATATAAAAGCCAGGGAAACGTTGAGCGAAGCAGCACTTATTTATGTATGCCAGTAAATCCCTGCTCAGCAAAAAAAAAACCAAAAAAACAAAACAAAAAAAACCCAAAACCGATGATATATGTTTGTGAATGTCATTGTTGTCTTTGCTTAAAGAAAAAAAATCCACAGCTGCAAAACTGGACTCCCAATCAGCGCTGTTCTTTGTGTCCCCTTCGTTGGACGGTGCTTTCCAGAGTGGGCACTGTTAAAAGAGTGTCGTTACATGAGTGCTAATGAATTCCCATTTTATTAAAACACTTTCAGCCTAGAAAGTGTGCCCCCAACTCATTACTGTAGTAATTGAGTATACATATTTATTTCTCCGCCATAATAGCTAAAGTGCTTAATAAAATTGCTCGGGTACAGAGAAGAGGCTGTAATCGTTGAGGGGCAACAAATAAGAATTGTGCAAATTTACCCATCGGCCCGCTCTTAACGGCACTCGAATGGTTCATAAAGAGAAGCGGGTGGCTTGCATGTGGCTCGGTTTACAGCCACAAATATAATCCGTTTTAATAAAACATACAGAATGTTACACAGCGTGAAGACCGGTTCTTTGCTGCTTCTCTGCCCTCGGTATGAGACCTTTCTATTTGGGGGCTTATGATCTATCAAGCCCACGCCATGAGTGTACCTAATGTTCCCATCCTCAGTTACAAGGGATGGATCCCAAGAGGCATGCAGACTCATACCAGATCTGACCAAAAGTCCAATTCCCAAAAGTACTAACAATAAAGGGGGTTGCAGTGTGATAGAAACCAACACGACAGAACTACTGCAAAACGTGCAAAATGTACATACTCCAATTTGTATTTATAACATCAATAATAACAATACAATGTTTTCACAGAAGATAAGAACAGTCTCAAGAATGATGAAGACGTCTCACAGATGAGCAGGTGGATGAACTCCCCCGGAGTTAAGATTCGTTTCGGGCGTCTTTTTCACACATAATCAAGTGTATCAGCCCATTTTTATGAAAAGGAGCACTTTGTGAATAACTTCAAGATGTACAGGAACAAAGAAATGTCCAGTTTGGAGGATTTGTAACCATGAGGATACTCATCTGAGTTGTTTATGTGTGAAAAAGACGCCCGAAACGAATGTTCGGTGTGGCCTATCATGTTAATGAGTTCCTGCTGGGCTTTTTCTACAAAAAAAAAAGCCCTGGACAGGACGCTTTGGAGGTCATGAATTCATAGGTTTGTCATGAGTTCAACGTGACTTGAAGGCACTTAACACATCCTCCATAAATGGGTGGAATTGTCTTTCTCCTAAGAATGAGGAAGTCCCCCTTGTATGCATGCATGAGAATACTTTGCTGGATCACAGCCACTGGCCTCGCGTGTGTCTACGGAGAGTGCTGGAATTTCCAGGACTGGACAAAAACAGCCATGCTGTTCCCGTAGACCCAACTTATTTACTTCCTCGCAAGTACCTCTCTGGAATAAATTTCATGGCATGTTTTCCGTCTACCACATCCCATTATTCCAGTTCAAATAAAGACAATAGGATACTATATAGCTAGCTACTGTTATCTCTCATATGTAATACCTAGATGCTGTGCAAGCAACTGTCTATACGTATGGGCCAACCTAGCAGTTTGAAAGCAAGAAATTGCAAGTAGATAAATAGGTACCACTTCGGTGGGAAGGTAACAGCGTTCCGTGCGCCTCGGTGTTTAGTCATGCC
>NW_015173826.1:31205-34203 GCF_001447785.1 Gekko japonicus
TTACAAAGATAATCTAATGGTAACTGAAGAAATTTTACTTACAAAAATAGAACTACATCTTACACGACATACTCATGTAGGTACATTTAACTGTTTTGTGAACAGATTCACGTCAAAAAGGTTAGCTTGCTACAGCTCCAAGCCCAGGTAAGAGAGAGGAAAAGAGAGGCCCCATATATGATGAAACACAGAAGGAAATCAAGGGCCAAAGAGCTCAGCATCTAACTGATGAGAGAAGGGTGGGGCCAACGGCCAAGTGTACCAGAGTGAGAGAATTCTCTTTTTCCCCTCTCAGATCCTCTTACACAAAAAGTTACAGTATCCAGCATGCCTTACCCTGCACAGTCTTCCTTAAGGACATAAGAGAAGCCAATGTTGGATCAGGCCAATGGCCCATCCAGTCCAACACTCTGTCACACAGTGGCCAAAAATACCAGGGGCCATCAGGAGGTCCAGAACACTAGAAGCCCTCCCACTGTTCCCCTCCCAAGCACCAAGAATACAGTGCATCACTTGCCCCAGACTGAGAGTTCCTTTCTATACCTTGTGGCTAATAGCCACTGATGGACCTCTGCTCCATGTGTTTATCCAATTATCTCTTGAAGCTGTCCATGCTTGTAGCCGCCGTCACCTCCCGTGGCAGTGAATTCCATGTGTTAATCACTTTTTGGATGAAGAAGGACTTCCTTTTATCCGTTCTAACCCGACTGCTCAGACATTTCATTCAGTGCACACAAGTTCTTATACTGTGAGAAAGGGAGAAAAGTACTTCTTTCTCTACCTCCTGTATCCCGTGCGTGATCTTGCAAACCTCTATCATGTCACCCCTCAGCCGTTCTTTCTCCTTGGTGATCTCCCAAGTACTGACCCTGCTTAGCTTCTGAGATCTGACAAAATTAGGCTAGACCATGTCAACTTCCCTCCTGAACAGCTATTGTACAGCAGAGGAAAGAGTTATGAACCATAATGTGTAGGATGGTTCATCCCATGTATTTCTGTCATCACATCATATGCACGTCCCCATATCTATTCCACGTTGCTCGCTGGCAGAGGTGGGGGAAATGTCATGTGAAAATGTCAGGGGATGGGCTGCATGATCCCACATATTAACAGCTGGACTCAACACGTAGATCTTCAGTGCCAGCCCATCTTGATTGTATAGTTCCATCCACAGCTCTGAATTCCATAGGAGGTATTGTAGTAGCTGCCATTCTCTCAGCCCCAGGATCCCCTTTGTAACAGACGGATAACAATACAGGGGCCCACGGCTCTTCTTGTAGAAAAAGCCCAGCAGGAACTCATTAGCATAATAGGCCACACCCAACAGCAGAAACTCATTAACATATTAGGCCACACCCCTGACAGCACATCTCATTAGCACATTAGGCCGCACCCCCATGTTACCAGAAGTGTGGTTAACCAGCCACACCCACCTTTTGTTTGTTATTCTGTTTACCTTGTTTGTTGTCAAAACCCAGGGCTTTTTTGTAGCAGGAACTCCTTTGCATGTTAGGCCACACACCCCTAATGTAGCCAATCCTAATGAGTTTCTGCTGTTGGGTGTGGCCTATTATGCTAATGAGTTCCTTCTGGGCGTGGCCAACTTGGGAGCCAGCCGGAACTCCGTTCCTGTGCGTTCCTGCCCAAAAATAGCCCTGCAGGGGCCTAAACAGGATTCCAAACTGCTGCAGTACATTTCTGGGTGGACACAAATACACACACACACACAGGGTTCACCACCATCACTAAACAAAACTAAAACAAAATGAAATGAAATGAAATGGTTAAAACTGGGCTTGACATAATAGTAGAGAAGTCATACTTAAGCATTCTTAATAAACAAAGGGGAGCAACAGTATTTCATGCATTTTATCCCCTTAGTAGAAACAGAATGAATGGAACTTCGGAGCCATGTCCAATTTTGCTTCGTCGAGATCAACAAATGGAATATGTTGCCTTTAATTGGTCTGCTTCCCCCCAGGGAGACCAATCTCTGGCGCATTGGTTCCCGTAACAAATGAATCCTGAACTTTTGACAACTAGCTATGGGTGGCTCCATAGAAACCAGCTGGCTGTTATAACAACTTGCGTTACATACATGGGGGAAATGACAGTGTCCTTGGACTGAATCAGAATAGAAACAACAGAATTGTTCTTGCTATAACTCAGAGGTTGCATTTAACAGGAAGTCTGTGACAATGCACATTCCTTGAACGGCAAAGGTGACAAGCAAGCAAGTATTGGAGCCCGGCCCGTAGCTAGGATTTTGTAATTTGGGAGGGCCTTCAAATAAGTCGGGGGGCACTGACGTCACAAAACTAATTAAAAAAATGATAATAACTTTTTTTAAAACTCATGCTCACCAGTTGGAGCAGGCAGGAGTAGTTGGAGCAGGCAGTTGCTTATCCGTGGAGCAAGGTTCCCGCTAAGCTGAGTTAGCGTGAGCTAGCTCACTGTTTTTTAGCCTCTGGCTCACACATTTTTGCCTTGGCTCAGGAAGGAGGGCTCCAGAGCAAACTAATGTATGCAGCAGCCAAATCTCCTGCTCACAACTTTCATGCCGGTAGCTCACAAAGTAGAATGTTTGCTCACAAGACTCCACAGCTTAGAGGGAACATTGCCGTGGAGGTCTCCCATGGCAGGGCGAGGGGCTCCAGCAACAACAGGGCAAGGGGGCGGGTGATTGAGTGTCGACGCGCCCTGGAAGTCGAGCACCATGGAACTGGCCTCCGCTGGCACTCCGGCTGGGCACCCAAACACAGGAGGAGGCAGAAGAGGAGGAGGAAGAAGAGACGCCCTGGCCCAGATCACACAGCGCAACCGCTTCACCCCCACGGAAAGTTCCTGCGCTGTCAAAGCCCACCGGCCCCCCACCTTGCCTGCTGGCCCACCCACCTGGCTGCCTTGTGCTGCTTCCTGCAGTGGCAGCACTCGAGAAGGGGCCACGGTGGCAGGGAAACAAGCTGTGCTTGCGGTCGGGGCCGCGGTGGTGGCGGTT
>NW_015173826.1:34306-49249 GCF_001447785.1 Gekko japonicus
GTTCAGCTTCTGTGGAAAGGGGAAAGTAACATTCGGCATCTCTTGGGGCTAGAGGCCTCCTCGTCCGAGCCTTGCAAGAAGAGCAGAGGGAATAAATGGCTTCCTTTCACAAGTGCAATGTTGAACACCTACCCCCAACTACTAGAAAACCTTCACAAGCCACGCTTGCGGAAGGGGCAGCAGCGGGAAGCAAGCTCTGTGTGGGGAAGGGGCAATGGCAGCGGGCCTGGGCCAGATGGAAGTTGGGGGGACTTCTTAGTGTTTAAGTGTGCAGAGTCCAGAGTTCCCTCTAAGCTGGGTTAGTGTGAGCTAGCTCACAGGTCTTTAGCCTTCAGCTCACACATTTTTGTCTTAGCTCAGGATGGATGGCTCCAGAGCAAACTAATCTAGGCAGTAGCTCACTTCTTTAATGTCAGTAGCTCAGAAAGTAGAATTTTTGCTCACAGGACTCCACAGCTTAGAGGGAGCATTGGTGCAGACTCTAATCTGGGAGAACCGGGTTTGATTCCCCACGCCTCCACTTGCAGCTGCTGGACGACCTTTGGCCAGCCATAGTTCTGACAAGAGCTATCCTTGAAAGGAGTTTGTAAGCCGCTCTGAGACTTTGAGTAAAAGGTGGGGTATATATCCAATCTCCTCCTCCTCCTCCTCCTCCTTCTTCTAGATGAGGCAGTTTGCCTGGCAAGGCAGGGTATAAATTGAAAATAATAAATCAATAGTAAATGTTCTGTGGTATGAGAACCCAGCTAAAAAAAAAAATCTTCTTTTACTTCCACGTTTCAAGGAAATATATAAAAACAAACAATACAATTACATGAAGCATCTTGTTACATCATACAGAAAAATCTTAGTAATAAATAAGTCTTAAGAAAGGACCTGGATGGCCAAACCTACTTCTATCTCATCACATTTCAAAAACTAAGGGTGCGGTCAGACAGATGTGCTGGGAGTGGCTTAAATTGCTCCGGTCCTGATGCGGTCTTTTTTAACCTGGAGAATCGTGACCACACTCACCTCCTTGCTCCACATTGCTGCGCAGCCACATCGCTCCCGACCGTCCACAGGCGGGACCGTGCGTCGGTGTTGTTTTTCTCTCTCTCTCAGTTTGGGCATACACACAGGCAGCCATCTGTAGAACTAAAATTTTCACGCGTGCGCAGAACAGAGATTTTCACTTCAACCCGACTGCTGTAAAACTTCCCTTTAAACTTTAAAGGAACACCTCCCTTTAAATGTTTACCCCGATAATGGCCTCCGTGAGATCTCGAACTTGACTAAATGCTAAAACTAGGCACTGTTTAAATATTGTTTTTAATAACCCGGTGGCGGAGCTCTGCCTGTGTGCACACCGCCAACACTTAAAAAAAATGGCGGGCAAAAAGCAGAAGCCTCGGGCAGCTTTCGAGCAGGGAGGGGGTTTAAACAGGAAGTGGCTCTACACCGCAGGAGCGATCACACAGGGGGAAAATGTGGCTGGAAACGGAGAATCAGGAAAACACCACTTGGGGACCTGGTAACAAAATACTCCGGTTTAAAGGGGATTTGAGCCGGAAAGTGACGGCTGGAGATGGGAGGCAGATGTTGACTGTGTGATTGTGCCTATAAAATCCGTTTCTGAACTGGCATGGCGTCAGATCAAATGGGGCATCTGAACGCACCCTAAGCAAGGTTAGGACTTAGCTGGGAGACTACCATGGAAACCCAAGGTCACTACACAGAGGAAGGGAATAGCAAGGCAACTCTGTATGTCTCTTGCTTTGAAAACCCTGCGGGGGTCACCATAAGTCAGTTCCAACTTGACAGCACTTTACACACATACAAGAAAAGCCGAAATATTGGCAGTGCAAGCATTCCTAAGCAGGTCTCCTCTGACTCCTGCTCAGGTCCATTCAGTGGAACTTACTCCTAGGAAAGTGTTATTGGGATTGTACTGTAAGACTGCAATCTAAGCACATTTGCTTGGGAGTAAGCCTCGCCGACCACATTGGAACTGACTTCTGAGTAGACACACCTACGATTGTACTGCATGCTATTTTAACTTTAATGGAAATTAACATTTCACATGCACAGTTGATTAAAAAAAACGTAAGAAGTACTGGGGGTAGCAGTGTTCCCTCTAAGCTGAGTTAGTGTGAGTTAGCTCACAGTTTTTTAGCCTCCGGCTCACACATTTTTGTCTTGGCTCCGGAAGGATGTCTCCAGAGCAATCTAATTTATGCAGTAGCCAAATCACTCGCTCACAACTTTAATGCCAGTAGTTCACATTTTTGCTCACAAGACTCCACAGCTTAAAGGGAACATTGGGGGGGGGGGAATCCTACCTCAGGAAGGATTCCTCACAGGCCGCATTCAGACTGGCAGTTTGGCCCAACAGCCAAACGTTTCAGGAGCATTTTACTAGCAGATTAAAGGGGCGGATTCACAAAGACACAGCTGTCTGGCATTCCTCAGCCGTACTCAAGCTGTTTTGTACCGCTTCCCTCCCGAGTTTTAAAAGTACCTGGTGGAAGTGGTAGCAAACCGTGTGGAGAGCGGGTTGATTATGGTTCCCTGACATGTGAACGCAAGCACTGTAAGGTGGGAAGAACCCGCAGTCGTTGATAATAGGCACTGGCTGTTTCTGCGGCAGGCGCCCATGCGCATAGGCGCATGCAGCGAAGTGCAGAAACAGCCACTAACAGCCCGCCAGGGTGGGGCGACAGTGTGAACACTCCCTTGCACTTCCGCCATGGTATCCTCCCGCTTCATTTGCTGCAGTGTGAACGGAAATACCACGACCAAACCGTTCCGGATCTGTTCCGGGTTTTCTTTGACATGACTCCCTAGCGCTGCAAACTGTCAGTCTGAATGTGGCCACAGTTACTGTCATGCACAAATAACTGTTTAAGATCCCAGGTCCTGCTAGGAATGCAAGCAATTGAATGTAGAATTAAGAATAAAAATTTCAGAAAGCTACTGCAATCTACCAGCAAATGATTCTCCCTGTAAGAAGGTAAGCAGGTCTCCTTGTAAAACTCTGCTATATACAAGGGAAGACATGGATTCAACTCCAAGAGGGTCCTTACTTTCTTCTCTTTTTCCAGCCAAGAAAAGTTCACTCTTTTCTCCTCAGCTTTCTCTAGAAGAAACACAAATCCATTCCACATTTTCCATCTTCATGGTACCGAGACATTCTGAGCTCACCCTCACCAATTAAAAACAGTTCCTAGCCTAGTATATCTTTCATTATCATAACAAGACAAACGAGAAGGCCTTTGGGAATCTACAATTTATGCAAAAGTTGTTTTCCAATATGATTGAATTTTGTCATAGAAATATGTGAAATATTATAAGAATATTATGTGAAATAAATGCCCCTCTGTTTGTCATCCATCCCAACGTGTTCTGATACCCTGATTAAAAATGTGATGCCATCTTCAAAAAGTTAACCATTGCTTGATTAGAATCTTAAATTAAAATTTCCAAAGTTTTGACTGCAGAGGCCTAAATGAATTTGAAACCCAAATATTTGGCTACATCTCTTTGGGAAGGACTTTTCTATAAACTGTCTTCCAGGTCTTCATATAAGCAGTGACCTCACCAATGAGAGCCAGTTTGGTGTAGTGGTCAAGTGTGTGGACTCTAATCTGCTGCTGGATGACCTCGGGCAAGCCATAGTTCTGTCAGAGCTGTTCTCTTAAGGACAGTTCTGGGAAGAGCTCTCTCAGCCACATTTACCTCACAGGGTGTCTGTTGTGGGGAGGGGAAGGGAAAGGAGTTTGTAAGCCGCTCTGAGACACCGGGTGAAGGGCGGGTTATAAATCCAATCTCTTCTTCTTCTCTTCTTCAATGTATGAATGTTTAAGAAGGAGGAGCAAAGACGAATCATGAAAAGTAAATAGAGAGAGGTGAAAGTGAAGTGGAGTTGCCAGCAAGTGTGAGAGATGTTCATGCAAGCTTCTTTGACAAATACTGAGGGAAACTGAAAGGTTTAATAAAAAGAGCCATCTAGGGAGACCTGTTCATCACTAAAGAAAAAAAGGGAATGTGAGAAATAGGGTTGCCAGGTCTGGGTTGGAAAAAACCTGGAGACTTTGAGGGTGGATCCGGGAGAGGGCGGGGTTTGGGGAGGGGAGGGGCCTAGCATGGTCCAATGCCACAGAGTCCACCCTTCGAGGCAGCCATTTTTTCCTGGGGAGTGGATCTCTGTCAGCTGGAGATCAGTTATAAAAGTGGGAGATCTCCAGGTCCCACCCGGAGGCTGGCAGCTCTAGTGACAAAAGATAATGTACAGAATGGAGGGAGTGATACAGTGTCAGACTACAGTCTGGGAGATCCGGCCGTGAATTCCGATTCTGCCATGGAACCTTGAGTTACTCAAAGATCCCTAAATAGAACCAGGTACAAAGATTTGTCTTCACCCTTTTTCACTTAGGCTAATTTCCAGGGGTCATTTCGTAGAAAAAGAGGTGCAGGAGCTCATTAGCATAACTTATTTGCTTGTGCCACACCCCCTGACATCACCGGAAGTGTGTCAGAAGGCAACACCCACCGCTCCGGCTCCACTGGACTCTTTTGGATTGCTAGCTATTGGGGGGGGGGAGAATGTGCAGATTTGCCCTCACAGAGGAGGGAGAGCTTGTACCTGAAGGCGGGCCGGGGTGGCGTGGGGGCTCTGCAACTTACCTGGCTGCTTCTTGCTCCTCGTGGCCCGACTGAGGGCTGCTGGGAGCAGGGGGTAGGGCTTGTTGCATGTCCCCACCCCCTGGGCTCCTTACTGCCGGAGCTCCGCTCCTGTGCGCTCCTGCAGGAACACAATTTAACAGCCCACGGCCATTCCGGCCATTGGTGGTTCGTCGGCCCCCCCTCCCGCCCTGTTAGTAGTGCAGGCATTTGCTGGTCGCCAGTTTTGGGGCCGGGTAGGAATTTTTTCACCCCTTCCTGTTTGGCACTTGGAGGGGGTGTTTTTCGCCTACCCTGCACTGCGGCAGTAAGGCAGGTGTTTATAGGGGAGCTGTGTTAGCCAGGTCAGTCACTTTTATTTAGGCAGGTTGCTATGTGGTATACAGATTGCGGTCCGGTGAGCACCAGCTGACACTCATATTTGGGGTTGAAGGCGTCCTGTGAGTACAGTCTTTGTGCCTTGCGGCACGGGGCGGGGAAAACGGACTGCCTTCGGGACGACCCTGTTTAGGTCCTCTCTTTGAGCCTTGTGGCTTGGGGGATGGGGCTACGGGGTTGTCTTGCAATGGCTAGCCGGCCGGATGGTAGCCCCTGCAGTGGGCTCCCACCCGGGGCAGGGTGGCTTGCCCTATTGACAAGGTAAGGGAGGGGTCCTTGACCTCTGGCCTTGACCATAACGCAATCTGTTTTGCCCTTGCCTTTGGTTCCAGTTTAAGTTGTCAGTTAATAAAGTGGCCCTATAGTTAAACCCAACACTTGTGTCTGCCTCATTATTTCTGGCTTGGGGGGCAAATGACCCCTGCTAATTTCTACCCCACAACCAACACAGATTTCGCTCACTCTCCAGAGCACCTCTCTCAGTCTAACACTCCTCTCCTTCCTCTCCTTTCTATCATAACCCCCCTGAACCAACCCAGTCAACTCTGCCCCCTAGGGTGCAGCTACCATCCAATCATCACACACTCCACTCACCCATCCAGCCCCTCCCATTTTCTAACCAGAGAGCCCTGCCTTTCAGTCCCAGCCGTCGTACATTCAAAGCCCCATGTTAAATCACAGAAATAAAACACACACAAAAATATTTACAAAGCAAAACGTTCCACAAACTGACTAGGGTAGCCAGCTCTGGGCTGGGAGATACCTGGAGATTTTGGGGGTGGAGCCTGGGGAAGGTAGAGTTTGGGGAGGGGAGGGAGATCAGTGGGGTACGATGCCACAGAGTCCATCCTCCAAAGCTGTCATTTTCTCCGTGGGAACTGATCTCTGGTGTCCTGAGTTCAATTGTAACACTGGGAGATCTCCCGGGCTCACCTGGAGGTTGGAAACCTACTGAAAGTCCAAATGGTAGCTCAGATAGATCTACAGGAGAGATTGGCCGGAAGGGACTACTGAAGAGCACCCCAGAAGAATCAGCATAAAGACGTTAGAAGAGGATTAATGTACTCGAAGTGGCAAACTGCCAGTAACAGTCATTGGGACCCACTGAAGTTTCTGGCCTGCCTTCAAGGGCAGCCCCACATAGAGTATCATTACGGTAGTCTTGAGATCGTTGTTGTTGTTGTTCAGTTGCACAGTCACATCCGACTCTTCACAACCCCCATAGACCACATCACGCCAGGCCCTCCTGTTTTCCGTTGTGCTCCGGAGTTTGCTCAATTTCATGTTTGTTGCATCAAAAACACTGTCTAACCATCTCATCCTTTGCCGTCCCTGTCTTCTTTGACCTTCAGTCTTTCCCAGCATCGGGGCCTTCTCCAGTGAGTGCTCCCTTCTCATTTGGTGGCCAAAGTATTTGAGCTTCAGCTTCAATATCTGGCTTTCCAGGGAACAGTCAGGTTGATTTATTTTAGGATTGACTGATTTGATCTCCTTGCAGTCCAAGGGACTCTCAAGAGTCTTCTCCAGCACCATAATTCAAAAGCATCTATTCTTTGGCACTCGGCCTTCCTTATAGTCCCTCTCTCGCAGCCATACATGACTACTGGGAATACCATTGCTTTGACCACGCAGACTTTTGTTGGCAGGGGGATGTCTCTACTTTTTATTATGCTGTCTAGGTTTGTCTTGAGATTACAGGAGCATAGATCAGCATAAGTAGACTGGTTGAGTCCAGAAGGAAAGAAAAGTTCCATACTGGATGGCGATGAAGAAAAGCACTCTGTTTAATAACTCTCCTAAATGTTTTTAACTCAAAGTCTCATCCCATCAAAGAGTGGGCAGTTTGATCCCCACTCGAATATAAGCCTTGTCAAACAATGTCAGAAGCATCTGGCCAACCTCCAGGTGGAGCCTGGCGATCTCCCAGCATTCCAATTGATCTTCATACTACATAAGAACATAAGAGAAGCCCATGTTGGATCAGGCCAAAGGCCCATCCAGTCCAACACTCTGTCACACAGTGGCCAGAAATACCAGGTGCCGTCAGGAGGTCCAGCAGTGGGGCTAGATCAGTTCCCCTGCAGAAAATGGCTGCTTTGGAGGATGGACTCAACATCCTTCTAAAGTTCCTCCCCTTCCCAACCCCCACCATTCCCAGTCTCCACCCCCAAATCTCTAGGAATTTCCTAACCTGGAATTGGCAACCCTAGTTTTTCAGGAGTTAATAAAGAATAGATTAATGCAGCGTGTAAATGGACTTATAGATGGGGCTGATCACAGTGACCTCAATTAAAGCAGCAGGAGCTGGACTGCTGGTCTGTTTCTTCTTCGGTTTTCCCTCCTGATAGAGAATAAAATTAGCTGCACCAAGCCAGCAAATATGAAGATATAGACTGTGTTTGCCACTTGGGTTATCCTGAAATCTCAGCGCTGTTATTATTAATTACGGAGATTAAATTCCACTGGTAATGAAATTGCTCCAAAGCCCTGTATCCCTATAGTTGAAAGAAATAGTGTACTTATGAAGAATATATTGTAGCACTTAAAACATCATTTAAGAAATCATTTCACGGGAGGCGTTACCCTTGAGTATATAGGCTGCTTTCCAGCTAAGTACTTAAGATGTGCTGACGACTCTTCTGGACTGGGGCCATGGCCACAAGGCTTCATTCGCTAGGCTGGATTTAGACTGATACTGTCACAATTCCCCATAGGAAAATTTACATTCCTCTCTCCTCTGTTTCTTTAAGAAACACCATGTTATGTTTTGTGGGAGATGGGCTGGATCCCACTTAGATTTCTGAGGGCAGCCAACCAGGGCTCTTTTAATAGCAGGAGCTCCTTTGCATATTAGGCGACACACCCCTAATGTAGCCAATCCTGCAAGAGCTTACAGTAGCCCCTGTAAGAAGAGCTCTGGAAGGATTGGCTGCATTGGGGGGGGGGGTGTCACCTAATATGCAAAGGAGCTCCTGCTACAAAAAGAGCCCTGCAGCCAACACACCCCACCAAAGGGAGACCCCTAGAAATAGCTTGGGGAAAAATTGGAGGTGTCCTGTGTGAGGTATCAGTAGAAATGGCCACTCCTTGCTGTGGGTTGCCAACCTCCAGGTATCACCTGGAGATCTCCCACTGCTACAGTTGACCTCTAGAGTATAGAGATCCAAGCCCATGGGTCTCTACCAAAGTCCCAAAGCTTTCATTGGTCGATAAATCAACTCAACACTTGGTTGATTAATTGGAGGGCATCAATGAGGGTGACTGAAATCTTTGGGTCCCAAATGAAGGGTTCTTGATTCAATAGTCTCATTGATGCAGTGAAACATTTCTAAGGCCCCAGTCACACGGAGCATTAGCCACGCTACAGAGACGGAAGATAGGCAGATTTTCCGGGTGCGATCACAGCGCCACATCTGGGAAGCGTAGAGCTCCCGTGGCTCACCCGAGGCTTCCCGCCGAAGATGCAGGGTAAAAAACTAGTACCTTCTCCCCAGATCTTCCCATCCAAAGGGTCCATCCCCAAATCTCCATGAATTTCCCAACATGGAGTTGGCAATCCTAGTATAGGGGCAGAGGAGGTGAAGAAAGCCTTGGCTTGAATGGGTACTCACGGTGCCAGTGCATGACAGCCTAGTTGTGGCCAGACAGAGGAGGAGGGAATACCATCAACACCTATTCCTTGGCTTTACCTGTAGGGCTAGAGTGCCAGTGTGATAATGTCACTTCCGGGGGAAATCCAGACATAATGGTGGGCAGCTCAAGGGATCACTAGAAACACTGTGGTTTTATCCCGGTCACTTCCACTTTCTCGCCGGAAGCGATGTCATGGCGGAGGCAACGTCCCTCCTTGTCTCCATCCCCAACCCTCCCACTGGTTGCCTGGCAACCTTGTGTTACTTGGATATCCCACTATCAATCAATATGGTTTCCTGAAAGGGAACTGAATAAAGCCCGTGCTCTATAAACTAGGGTTGCCAAGTCCATCTCCCCCCCCCAGTGGGGGACTTTGGGGGCATTCCTGGAGGGGGCGGGGCATCCCCGACGTGATGACGTCACGTTGGGGACGTCCCCACCCCCGGCCCGTGCGCTGGCCACATGCCGGATCTCCAGAAATGGCAGTTCTCTGCACTTAAAGGAGCCAGTGTTTCCCTTTTAAGTGCAGGAGCTGGCGTTTCCCCTTTAAGAGCAGCCGCGGTTCCCTTTTAAGTTCATGAAGCTGGCATTTCCCTGCAAGCCTGATCTCAAGCAGAGATCGGGCTTGGGAGGAAACGCGGGGTTGGGAGGAAACACGGGTTCCACACACTTAAAGGGAGAGAGAGGGGTGGCTGTGGGTGTTGAGAGTGGGGCTTCCCCCACTGGCCATCTGGCCAGCGGCGGGTAGAACCCCCCCAAAATGGGGGACCCCTGGCAAACTGGGGGGTTTGGCAACCCTACTATAAACTGTTCTATCTTACTTCAGAATGACTCAGAATAGTGATGTCATCATTTAGAGCTCCTTGTATCAACGCATCACTGCCTTTCTTGGCAGGTGCGTAGCAAAGAGCCTCAAAGTGTGGGCGTTGTCAGCTCACTGGCATTGTTCTTCATCCAACCCTGACTGAAGGTGAACACCTGAGAATAAGCCTCTTTCTTGGAGTCATACCTTATGGTGAGTGGGTTTGGAAGAAAATGTTGCTATCCTGCAAAAGCACAGTTGTTGCAAACAAACAAACAAAAAACAACAACAACCCAATGCAATCATTGCCAGAGGTTAACAATTCAACATGCAAGCTCAACTCTTTCCATAGAATAGTCTTTTTCTCAGAGCACTCTAGGCATAATGTGTGCTCATATAAAACAGTGAGAGAACAACAAAAGGGTTTCCAACTCTGGGCAGGAAAATGGGGGGGGTGGAGCCTTGAAAGAGCAAGGTTTGGGGAGGGAAGGACCTCAACTGGGTACGATGCCATAGACTCCACCCTTCAAAGCAGCCATTTTCTCCAGGGGAACTGATCTCTGTCATCTGGAGATTAGTTGTAAATGTGGAAGATCTCCAGGCCCCACCTGGAGGTTGGCAAACCTAGACAAGAAGTATACTGACAGGAGAATAATTTCCACTTAAAACTCATTTGAGAGCAACTATGTGATTTTTTTAAAAAAATATATAGCTAGCTTTTAATTGACTAATGGAGGGCTTTCATTTTCCCGCCATTTTCCCTGGAACTGGTTTTATGTCGGCCTCTATGTGGGGGCTATTAATATTGTGTGGGGTTGATTATTGTTACTGTGGTACTGCTCTTGGGGAATTTGCTGGGGGTTTTTTCAGTTGTTTTGAGGGTTATGTTTTTTTAAAACCAGTTTGGTGTAGTGGTTAAGTGTGTGGACTCTAATCTGGGGGAACCGGGTTTGATACCCCACTCCTCCACTTGCACCTGCTGGATGACCTTGGGCAAGCCGTAGTTCTGATAAGAGCTGTCCTTGAAAAAGAGGAGTTTCTGTCAGAGCTCTCTCAGCCCCACCTACCTCACAGGGTGTCTGTTGTGGGGAGGGGGAGGGAAAGGCGTTTGTAAGCCGCTCTGAGAATCCTTCGGGTAGTGAAGGGCAGGGTATAAATCCAATCTCTTCTTCTTCTAAAATGACTGATAATATTGGGTTTAAATGAGTCAGTTTGTTACGTGGTTTGGTGTTGTTTTTTGCTCAGTCTCATCAAATTTCCCTCACTACAGACTCACCTGAGCTTCAAAATATTAGGAAGGTATGTAGTTCACCAGTCTAGGAGGCGGAAGGGGAAAGTGCAATGAAGCAGGTTCTCTATTAGGGGTGTGCAAAAAAAAAATTTTGGCCGATTCGGATTCGGCCGAATCGGGTAGAATCAATTTCAGCTGGCAGTAAGACTTCCGCATGTCAGTTTTGTCAGTAGGAGCCAATTTGGGAGTCTTTAGGCCAGCCGAATGTCAATTTCAGCCCCATTATATCCTATGGGCTACTGAAGTCAATGGCAAAAGCATAGGGTATATTCCACACAGTGCCACATAGTGCCACACAGAATATATATGCCACAGTGCCACACAGAAACCCCAAAAGACCAACAGGAACAACATTTATACAGGCCCTGCCCTGTGTAAATTGATGGTGCAACCAGAAGTCCAGGGATGTAGCAGGTCAGGCCAGGGTAGAGTTGGGTAGAGTTGACTCTCTCTCCCCCTGTTGTACATATTAGATTCCATGTCAAAAATGAAGTCAAATGAGGAGGAAGATCTACGTTTTATTTCAATTAACAGGAAAACAGTTGGACCAAATAATTCATCAAAAATTGACTGTTGTCTTTTTAGCATATTCAGGAAATATACTTTCTTTTTTCCACATTCAGGAAATGCATGATCTTTTATACATGGACTGACATCATCAAGAAAACAATATTTAAAAAGCATAATTGGTTATAAAAGACAATGGTAATTTGAATAATGATCTTCTGATTGGCCAGATGTAAAGAGAGATGTACCTACGTAAAATCTAAGTGTTTACTTAACCTAACCTAAAATGATAATGTGGAAGGACACTTCATACCCTAAACAAAAGTGGGTTTTTTCCCTGATATGAGACCAAAATCTTGTCTGACCCAGACACTGCAAGGTTTTGCCCTTAGGAACTACAGAACCGTGAACTTTGTACCTATTATCTTGTCTGCTAGCAATATCAGACCTACAAGGGGAAAGTCTTCTGTATAAGAGGCCCTTCTTACATTCTAATAAAATATTACTTAAAAGAGAAATCCATAAAACCAAGAGAAATATGAACATGAACAATCAAGAAGAAGAAAAACCCTATATATAAAAAAATCTTTATATTCCCATTCATACTACACCCCCTCCCAAGCAAGGAAGAAAAATATGAAGATGAACAATCAAGGAGAAAAAAACCTATATATTCCCATTCATACTACACCCCCTCCCAAGCAAGGAAGGTGGTATGCAAAGCAACACTACCAACCGTGCAGGCTGCACATGCATGCAGCAATTGGCTGAAACTGCCCCCACCCCCGGTTGGTCTTTTGGGGTTTCTGTGTGGCACTGTGGCATGCTTGCACTGCCACAGTGCCACGTTCTGGAGTGTGCCACTTGTTCTCATGGCAAACAAGCACCTCCCAAGACAGTTCACTTTCCCCGAGATTCTCTGGGAGAGTCTGACTGCTGGGTGCTGCCTGCTTGCCTGCCTTAAGTGCTGGCTGGGTTTCCCCATTGGAAACAATGGAGGTAATGGGGGTGACCTGTTTGGGTGCCCATAGAATTGAGCCCACTGGTCCAATGGCTTTGGGACGTGGGGGTTTATGTGGGGAGAGGCTCCCGAAGCTACCCTGAAAATTCGGAGCCTCTCCCTCAACTCCCCCCCCTCCCGAGCCACTAACAGCACCGTAGGAAAAAGTAATTTAATACTTTTGGGACCCCAGCACTTTGTTCCAGCAGTTGGGCACATCTCGATACTTGGGCTCCACTAACTTGCTCCAAAACCTCCTTGTGAGAGAGTGTAGTGAGAATATGAGCATGGTTCTGTTTCAGCCCTGTTGTCCAGTGCAAGCACCCCTGAAGACTATGGTCCACTTTTCCACCTTGCTCTCTCCAATGCTGCTTTCCCTTCCCTCCAGCAAACCTTGTTGTTGTTGTTCAGTCGCACAGTCGAGTCCGACTCTTTGTGACCCCATGGACCAGGTCACGCCAGGCCCTCCTGTCTTCTGCTGTCCTCTGAAGTTCACTCAACTTCATGTTCATTGCATCGATGACACTGTCTAACCATCTCATCCTTTGCCGTCCCCGTCTTCTTTGACCTTCAATCTTTCCCAGCATCAGGGTCTTCTCCAGTGAGTGCTCCCTTCTCATTGGGTGGCCAAAGTATTTGAGCTTCAGTTTCATTATCTGGCCTTCCAGGGAACAGTCTGGGTTGATTTCTTTTAGGATTGACTGATTTGATCTTCAGTAAAGCTTACAAACATTACTGGACTTCAACCACTGGATAGGCTCATATGTTTTACTTCTTCTTACCCCCCCCCCCAACGCCCTTTATTCTAGTAACTTGGCTAAGGTTAGGATGTAATAGAAGTTAGGATTTATGGAATATTTAGTTGGTACGTGCATGTGTTTTTCAGTCCTTGTATTCTGTTAATTAATACCCTATGCTATTCATTTTCTTAATAAACTTTCAACTTTGAACCCACACATGTTCATTGCAAAGGATATGCACACTCAATATGAGGTGCTGGATCAGATCTTGCATCCTGGTATCTACTGGGCAAGAGATCCCAATAATATTTGCCCTGGGTCCTCAGGTGTAAGGGCTCTTGATGCTTTAAAGGAGGACAGTCCTGTAGTTAAGATATATACACGTGTAGGTCACTTAGGTAACAATATATTACATAACAATGTGTTACATTACAAGTGTGTGACTGGACCAAGGTCCCTCAACAACCTCTATACCTTGCTGCCAGTTAACCATACCCCAGCATCTATACTCCCAAAGTTTAAGGACCTTTGTTCCTGTGTAGAGCTGGGAATTTGAAGCATGATTTTCTAGGTCTGATTCTTATTATAATCCTTCCTTTATTCATCTTTACAGCAGTGTAGGTAAGTAATTATGATGGCAGGTTGTACTATAATATAAATTACCAAGTTGGGGTTGAATTAAAAGAGACTTCACATGCCTTCTCCTGCCTGGGTGCTATGGACTCGTTTCCTATGAAATCATTGCACCCTAGCCTATCCGAGGACAGGACTTGAAACATTGGCCTGTTTGTAGATTGCCAGTTCTGTCTACAGTGGGTGCTTTTGAAGTGCATGGAAATGTATGTATGCATGTGCCATGAATGAAGGACGTAAAGATGAATAACATCCAGTGGCCACTGAAATGTGCTGGAACCTTCTCAATAGCCATAGGAATACACAGTTTCCAAATTCCCAAAGAAAGGCATTAAACTCAGAGCTATTCATTAGAACCACCTCCAAATGGGCGTTACAGAAACAAATTGATGTTCTCTGTTGTCAAGAGGCAAGCAACGGGATACGTTGGGACATACAAAATTGTCTTTGGAGACCCTTAAGCGCTGTTTCTCTCCAGATGACTACAGGTGGGTCAAGGTCCCACCATTCCCCTTAGAAACCAATTGTTGTTGTGAATATATTGGGGCAGGAGAATCTGCACAGTACCCTTTGGTGAATATCTCCCCTCCAACAAAGAACACAAAGGAACCACACTGCATCATCAACAGCATAGATTTACATTATTGCTCTCTGGGAACAGTCACATACATTTCGGGACGGTTGATTCATACTGAGCTCATGTCAGTTAATATTTGCATACAAGTTCCAGAGAGAGAGTGCAGAAGCGGAGACACTGAAAGGTATTTATACATGTATATCCTGCTTTTCTTCCCAATGAGGACCCAAAGCTGTTTACAACATCATTCTCCATTTTATCTTTGCAACAACAGCCCTGTGAGATAGGTTTGGCTGAGAATGTGTGACTGGCCCAAGGCCACCCAACAAGCTGCCATGGCAGAGTGGTGACTTGAGCCTGGGTCTCCCAGGTCCTAGTCCGACACTTTAACCGCTACAGATGGCTGAAGCTGGCGTGGGTCTTCTTCAGGAGAGGATTTGAGCTTGGAAGGGTGGGGATAGGAGGCACCCCTGAGAAAAGCACAGGAGGGTGCAGTGTTGGGGGGGGGTAGTTGGGTATTATGGGTTTTTCTGTCTGCAGGTTTTAATCCTCCTCCCATAAGTATTTAATTTTAGGGTCTTCTTTCCACACAGTCTTGAACTGGAGTGTGGGCAATGAAGACTGTTGTGTGATATCCGTCCATCCATCATCCATCTATCTATCTATCTATCTATCTATCTATCTATCTATCTATCTATCTATCTATCATCTATCTATCAT